>NC_088986.1:18641418-18941418 GCF_963932015.1 Anas acuta | reverse complement strand
GAGGATGGGGAGTGAGAGAGCAGTTGTGGTGGAATTCAGCTACCCAGTTGAGTAAAACCACCATAATGTCTTACCAGAGCCATGGAATCATAGGATATTCAGAGGGTGAACAAGTCTTCTGAAGCTTCACTTATATGATGGGAAACATTTATTTTTGAAGACTAGGAATTTAAACTGAATATAATTGAAATATTGGTCTGGGAATGGACATCAGTCATCATTAAACAATGTTAGACAAAAGTGCTTGCAGGGATATGCACAGCTGCATGGTTCACAAGTGATAACCTGGGGAGATAATCAGACACTGGGGGATTTCCTTTGATTATTTAACTTTCTTAAGACTGAACACTTTTGATTTCAAACTGAAGATTTGTTAAACTGTACTCTCATGCCTGGATGAGCATCTTGGCTTCCACAGAAAGTTTACCAGTCTGCACACTTATTCTAGGATCTTGATCTGAACAATTAAGGTACTAGCAGCAGAAGGTATGCCATACCTCACATTGTTCATGTTGCATGCATGACACTGTCATTATATATCCAGATGAGATAACTGTCTGGTGCTGGATTCAGATTTGCTTCAGTTATGATTTCTAAAGAGCATGTCTTTACATGTTATTAAAAGATCTCCTTGGATGTCTCCACACAGAAAATGCCTGTTCCAATGTTGACTAGAACCAACACAAATTTGTCAATAAATAGTCTGGAAATACAAATCCCAGAGTGTACTCATCATAAGAGAAGGACAGTCTGCTCTCCTCAGGGGTGTTGCTTCATCAGAGAGAGCACCACAGGTGCTCCTGACTGGAACAGCAAGTGCATGGTATGAGCACAACAATACACTTATTGTTCTGTTCCAGCTGTACTGGACAGATGCAAGGCTGTTTAAAGGAGAGTTACTTCACATGATTCAATTTATCTTATTTCTTTTTTCCCCTTTCATGTTCTCAAATAAGCAGTGTTATTCTTTCCACATTGTCCTGGCTTTGCTGGTTTTATACTCTTTGGATATACTGGCTTTAGTCTTCCACCCCTGATTAGCAGGCACAGGTATTTCAGTATTATTATTCTTTACCCAAGAGGATTTCCCAATATTCCATTTACCAATTCCTCCCATTCTTTCCTCATAAGAAAGTATATTTTTTTAATATCTTGTTTGTTGCCATGCACAGAAAGCCAACATTCTGAATTGTCTATTTTTGCCCATTCTGTCACCTACTTGTTAAAAAAAAAAAAAAATCACAAAAAAGGCACTAGATATTTATCACTTGTAGATCCTTCTTTTAGCTTTTTTTTTTTTTCCTTGAATTCAGATCTGAAAAAAAAAAAAAAAAGTGGCTGCTACAGAAAATTCTTAAATAAACTGTAGAAAAACTTTTTTAAGGATATGTAGTAGCCAGGAAAATTTGGCTTTACTGAGAGTTCACCAGAAGTCTGAACAGTTCTGGGTATCACAGTTCAAAAACTATTGGAGAGCGTCCAGAAAAGGGCTACAGAGATGGTGAAAGGCCTAGAGGGGAAGACATACAAGGAGTGGCTGAGGTCACTTGGCTATGCAGCCTGAAAAAGAGTAGGCTGAGAAGAGACCTCATTGTGGCCTACAGCTTCCTCACGAGGGAAGGTAGAGGGGCAGGTGCTGATCTCTTCTCTTTAGTGACCAGTGATAGGACCTGAGGGAATGGAGTCAAGCTGCGACAGGGGAGGTTCAGGCTGGACATCAGGAAAAGGTTCTTCATGGAGAGGGCTGTCGCACACTGGAACACGCTCCCTAGGGACATAGTCACAGCACCAAGCCTGTTGGAGTTTAAAAAGCATTTGGACTATGCTCTCAATCATATGGTATGAATTTTTGGGAGGAGGTAGACCTGTGTGGAGCCAGGAGTTGGACTTGACGATCTTTGTGGGTCCCTTCTAACTCAGGATATTCTATGATTCACTCTTTTTTTAAAAAAAAGTCTTTTTTAAAAAAAGACTTTTATTATTAGGCATAGCTCAGCCATCTGAGACCTTGAAAACTGCAGATACTTATGTATATGTTGATGTGGTAGGTGACAGGAGGAAATTTTCAAAAGCTCTACAGAAGACTTAAGCACCTGAAGTAGAGTTTGATAAGAATTAGAAACCCCTAGATCCAAAAATTATATTTCACATGTATACATACACGTGACATAAATCCGAACTCCTAATCTTTAAAACTGTAGTCAGACATGCTGGCTAGAACTGTAAGGGATAGAGATGTCTATACCACTGCGTTCTTTAAGGTTAAACACATACTAAGAAAACTGAAGTGTATCGTAACTATTATGTCCAATATAAAACACTTTGGGCAAAAACTAAATCTCAGGATTTACTCTTCCAAAACAAAACAAATCTCCTTCTCACTCTTGTTTTTCACCTCACCTTGTATCCATTTTCAATTTTTATAACTGTGAATCTTTTATATATATATATATATATATATATATATGGTAAGACACATCTCCAGGAGAACAGGAAGAGCTTCCCATATACATATGGGAAGAACTTCCCATATACATAATGACTCCTGTGGCAATCACAAGCTTGAAACTCATCTGGCAGTGAAAATACCCCAGATCCACCAGCACCTGAGCAAGAAGTCTAAGTGCTCACTTGCAAGATAAACAGTAAAGGGACTACCTCTGTCTGCGTTATTCAAATAAGAGTACTCTCCAGTGTATTTTTGAGAGACTTGGTTTAAATATTTTTTGGGGGAGGTAGATTTGAAAGGAGGAAATGCCATTTGTATTGTGGTTAGATACCAATTATGGGGCATATCAGCAAGTAGTGATAGGATAATTGGAGGACTTAATTTCTTGTCCACGGTATTTTAGAATTTAAAAGGACAAAAAAAAACCTGCATCAGAAGTTAATTTTGTTTAATGGAAATGGATATGCAATGGGAACACTGCTCAACTAAGCTGTGTATGTATGTTTTTTATCTGCAGGGGAAAAAAAAAAAAAGAGGAAGAGGATTAATTTTATATCTCTTGATGCTCTTCTGGAGCTATCATTACTCTAACCACTTGAAAACTGGAGTGAAAATGATAATTTTTATGATTTATGGCTTTTATAAGAGCAAGACTCTGCTGTGCAGTAGTGATACAGTTAATACAATTCAAAATATAAAAATGCTATCGGTTTTCCTCAGATGTGTTAAGGTCCACTTGATAGTTACAATGGAGCAACAGAAAACAGATTATCAATTATATTGATTAGCTGTCAACATGATATAATGCCAAGATAGCTTTGAGCCTAATACAGACCGTTATCTTAAAAGTGTTATAAAATTTATGAAATATTGAAAATAATGTAATCAAAAATATCAAGGTTAAGATAGCTTAATCTTTTTACTGTGCAACTGTTAATGATTTAATGACCATTTTGAGCTATTATGAGGAGTGTTTAATAGTACAATCAAAAAACTGTGTTTCTATGTAAAACAGGAGGATTCCTTGTACTACAAAGAATATAAGTATTTCCTTGCAGGAGAAATCTGAGTTACTTTACTTCTACTTAAATTGTATCTTAAATTAGAATCAAATGTAAAAAGTGGTGCATAAATTCTGATAGCATATTCTGATAGCATAATCACATACTTGAAAATATACATCAACTCTTGTGTGGATATTATTAGACAATAAAACTAACACTCAGTGTAGTAAGAAATTTCCATAATTCATGTCATTTTTACCCCAAGTTGAAATAGCAATGAATTAATTAAAAATATAAGTTAAGAATATTTTATCTCTCAGACTCAGATAAGATGTGTAAATATTCTTTGGCAAAATCATGAGATAATCTGTAGTTACACCTAAAAATTATCTACCACTTTTATTATACCAAGTAAGTAAAAAGTTGTGTCAGCAATTACATGAATTCACTGTGATACAGGAATGTTGTATGATCCATGTGACTTGAAGTTCAGTTTCTCAGCTTGGTTATCAACCATATTTTTGGTAGACTTTATAGTTAAAACTTATTATTTCCAAAAATCTATAAGCTGTTTATAACCTATGTTGAGCAAGGTTTTCACAATTACAGAACAAGAACTGATTTAGATTTCATTTAAAAATTATACTATTTTCTGTCAATGCTGAAGCCCAAGAAAATGTTTATTGCTCTTTAGTAGAAACTGATTTTTATCATCAAACATATCAGTAGTTTTCTATGCATTTTTATTTACATAAACATTTCTTCATTCAAACTACTTTACTTCCTTATGTACTTCTGTTCATAAATACACATTTTTTTGGGAAAAATTCCCAAATTACCACCAGAATTATTTTTGAGCATTCAGGAAGAACATTTCTTCTCAGCTGCAGTAAAAGCTTAAATAAAACTTAAAGATATATTACCTTTTTAAAGGGATTAAAAAAATTATTCATATAATTATTTTAAACTTAGACAGAAAGATTAATGCAATAAATATCATTATACTTCCTACAGAACTCAGAAGTTTGATAATATATTTCAAGTTGAATCTTTTGTTTTACTTGCTTGTTTATGAGCTTTTTCCGAAATCTGTTCTCCTCTGCATGAAGCTCCCAGTGCAATTAATTAAAGAATGCAAATTCCAGCAAAGTAAAAAACTGTCTGTAACATAAAAAAGAGTAGCATAAATGAATCTGTTCCTCTGATTTTTTTTTTTTTTATTATTTTTTTTATTTTTTCTAATTTTAAAAGTTAGGGAAACATGAACAATTACTGAAATAACCAACAATGATGTTCAGGTAAGTCAAAAACATAACTTTCAAGAGGTCAATGAAAGATAAATTTAAAGTAACATTTAAACAGTATTTTCTTAGGATGGAAGGTGCGGAGGAGGAAGGGGAGGAAAGCTGTCTGCTTAATCATCCTTTTCCCAAGTCCATAATTAATTAGATAGTAACAACTAAGCAGAGCTGCAGAACAAGCAGTTTATAAATCCTAATACTGCAAATTCCTTCTCACAAGCTTCACTCTCTCCATGCCCTTACTCTCATTAGGAATTTTTACAAATACATCCTGAATAGAGTGCAGGGTTTCTTTCTTTCTTGTGCACACAACTACCTAATTTTGTCATATAGTTAAATATATAATATTTAATAATAATAATTAAAAAATCAAAACTCTGGCATAATACACCCTGGGTATTTTTGAATCTAGAGATATAGTAAGTGCTAATATTAATAGTCTTTTCCACATTATTTTAATTGGCTGGGGAAGAAAATCAAAAGAGAATGAGAGAGAAACAATTTTTTTTTCCCAGTTGTTTTTCTGTGTTTCTTAAAGTTCTCAGTTACAAGTTTTAAGCTTCTTTAGTGATACTGAGGCTGGAAACATCACACTTTAAATAAGAAGACTATCTTATTATTCTATAAGCAAGATCTTAATTGCTATATTTATGCTGATGACATCCAAATATAATAGGTATATCAGACAGTTCATGATGACTTAGATAAATCTGTCCCTAGTGTGGAAAAATATTAGATGTTCAGTGTTGAGTGTCTACTAACATTTGGTGTTTAAAACAGAATTGATTTTCTTTGGCCCATCTAATTTTGGCTGCTAAATAGCAGTTCCTAATTTATGGTATTATTTGCTGGGAATATAAAATTGTCTTCTCACTAAATAATTTTGGTATTATGTTTAACCTTGAAACTTGTTTTGAGGGACACATTGTTAAGACTTCATATTTCTATGTCAGGAATTTAGCAAGGTTAAGGAGATTGCTGTTTCAGTAGGATCTAAAGCTTTTGATTTATGTCATACTGCATCAAGGTGGAAAAATATAATTTGTTTGTAGACTTATTCTAGATGTTTGCTTTACACACTTCAGCTGTATAGAATTCAACACCTACAGCATTTTCCAAAAATCCACAGGAGAAAGTCTGAGGAATATGTTGGCTGTCTGTCAAAATGATTTTGAGATACTTGTCCTCATTTAGAAATTGTCACTCGGATGTTAGCAAATTAGAAAGTATAGGTGGTTGATGACAACTAAAAATCTAAATCTGATTTTGATTCATTTTTTAATTAGTAATTCTGTGTGAATTTCCAATGTTTCTCCAAATGAGTTCTCCAGAATTCACTGTTCTTCTCTAGGGAGTGATTTAAGTCATTCAGAGGAGATATCTATTTTAATAGTACTTATTACTTCTTCAGAACTTCTTCAGAAGTCTTTCATATGCACTGATAGAAATTGCTAAACTGCTTGAACTATTGTATGCCATTTTACTTGGAAAAAACACTTATTTAATCTCACTGAGATCTAAGTATTTGATCTGAACTTAATTTAGTTTTTATGAAACCCTATGGTTTTAGGAAATAGATGGTGGAATGATCAGCTGATACTCAATCTTGAAATTCAGGAAAGAGAAAGATGTGTAGTGATCCCCATCGTCATGTTCACAGTGTCAGTATTGATCTTATACAGGTCCTGTATAAGATATAAGATGTATAGTGTATACTTACCAACAGGCACACTTCACTGCTCAGAACACTTTTCAATTTTCTTTTTATTTCCTAATAAACTGAATGAAGAGACTCCTGTCATTATTCCCATTGGGTCCATTTACGTTTACATTTTCTTAAAATGTGTATCTAACCTCTTTCCTACTATCAGCACTGTTTACTGTCAAGTGATAGAAAGTAATTTTGCAGTAGATTGATAAGAGATGAAGTTTGTGTTTTTGATACTGTAAGCCAGACCACTACCACTTCTCCACACTTTTTGCAGAACCACTGTGTCCACTAAATTATAGGTATGTGTCCAAATGTTTCTAATTTTTCTATTCAAGCTGCACATTGTCACAAGTTTAAGGCATGTACAGGTAAGTGCTAAAGTCTTGAACTACTGGGTCAAAACAGAGCCTATAGCATTTTACTAAATATAGCAAAAGATATATTTACTGGACTACAACAAATGAGAAGTGAGAGGGTAGCTGCATCCTTCTTTTTGAACAATATTGGCCAGAGGACAAGTCACATGATAAGGTAAATTCATTCTTCTGTCTAGGTCAACACCTTCAAAGCAAATTTGCAGCAACAAATTGGTCGGGGATTTGCTATGGAGGGTATATATAGCCACTATTTTTTTCTGCTGTCTAACCCCAAAGCAAGACCCTGGGAATTAAGAGTATATGATGATTTAATTAGGGAAAAATGGTCAGTTGACTACTCCATAGTTGGAGGCAGCTCCCAGAAATGTAGAAAAGATGGATGGCCTCCACAATGAATAATACAGTATTATGGACCAGCGACATGGAACCCCAATGAATGGGTTTCCAGGGCAAGAGAACCAATTTATAATCAAAATTGGATAATTAGATTGCAGGCTGTTTTAGAAATAACTACTAACCAGAATGCTTCAACTCTTGATCTCTCGGCTGATCAATCCAGCCACATGAGGAATGTAATTTTCCAACACTGCATGGTGCTAGATTATTTGTTGGCTGAAGAACGAGGGGTATGTGGAAAATTAAATGATACCCACTGCTGTTCGCAAACTGATAACAACAGGAAAATAGTGAAGGAAATAAAAGAAATGTGAAAACACAGAAAGGGAATCTGACATGCTTTCTTGGTTCCCAGGGGGACCCTGGATGAAATGTATTTTGTTCTATCTTTTACGTGTAATTGTTAAGTTAATGTTTATTCCATGTTTAATCCCTTGTTATGTATAGTTAATCAGGTGAGTTGTTTCTCACATGCAATTTATACCACTGACCATGAGGGATGTTATACCTCATATCCGAGCAGTATATCAGCCAAAAACATCACCTGTGGTAATTGTTTGATAAGTACAGTGTTATTGTTATGGCTTACCTGTTCTTATTTTGCATTGGCTATGATACAAATCATTGCTTGAAATTTTCCACTCTATTTCTATCATTCATATCACTGTGGGAGAAGACCAGATGACAAAAGTTTGAGCAACAGGGTGGTGGCATTTATGCTCTGTCTCTAATATTGCAGAGTTTTCCTATGGCTAGCATATCTCTTCTTGATCGTCTGGTGCCTAAAGAGACCAAAATACATTGGCAGCTCTTACCTTGGTTACCAGGTAAAAAAGACACGAGGGGACACTATAAAAAGACAGTGCCACTTCAAGACACAGGGGAACCTCCCTGCTGCATCTTTGAAGACAACAGACTAACGGAATGCTGCTGGATCTATGGTGGTAACTATCTATTGCAATCTACAAGACACCTTTACTTATATTACGATACATTTTCTATCACTCCTCCTTTCTTAACTCTTGCTTCTCTTTTGGTATTTTTTATACAAAAGTGATACACTGGTGGACAACATTTGACCTTGCTTGTGTCTTAATCTCACTGTGGGTGACTGACGAATGGCCTTCTGAGCAATTGGAATGGGACATAGGTCGAGGGAGGTGATTCTCCCCCTCTACACCACTCTCGTGAAACTCTACATGGAGTACTGTGTTTAGCTCTAGGACCTGCAGAACCATAAAAAAAGTTGTTAATATGAGTACAGATGAGAGCCATGAAGATGATCATAGGTCTGGAGAACCTTTCCAATGAAGATAGGAGGAGAAAGTCGGGGTTCAGCCTAGAGAAGAGAAGGCTCCAGAGAGACCTTATATCGGCCTTCCAGTATCTAAAGGGGCCCTACAAGAAAGCTGGAGAGGGACTCTTTATCAGCAAGTGCAGTGATAGGACAAAGTGTAATGATTTTAAACTAAAAGAGGGTAGATTTAGATTAGACATTAGGAAGCAACTCTTTACTCAGAATATGATGAGGCACGGGAACAGGTTGCCCAGAGAAGCTGTAGATGCCCCATCCCTGGAGGTGTTCAAGACCAGGTTGGATGAGGCTGTGAGCAACCTGGTCTGGTGGGAGGTGTGCCCCTGGTGGGGGGAGACGTGTGGGGGGTTGGAACTAGATGATTTCTAAGGTCCGTTCCAACTGAGAACATCCCACGATTCTACAATTGATGGTGACTTCTAAAATTTTCAGTAAAACCCACAATATCAGTAAAAAGACTGACAATGCGCTGTGTTATTTGCTAGTAGTAATCCCACCAAACTGATCTGGTGTATTTTCATTTCCTTAATCATTTTTATAAATAGCATAAACTGTTTACTAAACTGCACACTAATCAATATATGAGGACCCCTTGTGAAATTTAATGAATGTAATGAGTGAGGCTTTATTTTTCTGATTATGATGTTTTTTGGTTAACTTATTTAAGAATTACAGACAATTTCTGGAACTCATTGAACATGGAAATTCACCATGGAAGTCCAAGGGAAACTTACATTTATTCATCTATCTATCTTTATTTTTTTCTTAATTTACCGTACCACTCATGGAACAATAGAACCTTTCAGGTTGGAAAAGACCTCCATGATCATCTAGTCTAATCATTAACCTAGTATCAACAAGTCCACTACTAAACCATTCTACTAAGTTCTAAATCAACATAGTTCTTGAAGACCTTCAGGGATGGCGGCTCAACTACTTCCCTCAGCAGCCTATTCCCATGGTGTTCGGGAGAACAGCCTGATTCCCACCTCTCTTCACCCGTAGGTGGATCCCATCTGGCTGCATAGACTTGTGTACATTTAAGTGGTTTAGTAGGTCACTAAGCCTTTCCTCTTGGATTATAGGGGCTTCATTCTGCTTCCTGTCCCTATCTACCAACTCAATGTCACTATCAGTGCAAGAAGTAAATGCAGAACAAAAGAACATAATTTTTAACACATTGACCCTAAATAAAGATTTGATATTTCCCTAATTAATCTAGACATTCAGCACAGGAAAAAAATATAAATAAATAAAGGAAGAAAACAACAACAACAAAGTTTCGTCCAAATTAAATTTTGGAGTAAGAATGATTGCTTATTCATTACTGCATCACCTGTGAACTCTATCAAAGTACAACATCTGTGTCTTTCAGACAGTAAATATCAGCACTCATCAAGCTTCATTGAATCATTATTTGATTGTTGTATAAAAATCTAAGATGGAAATATATTCAGTCAGTATGGTTAGGAAAACAGATTCAACTGATTTAATATGCGTTGTGTTGTATATCTACATTATTCCACTACAAGAGGATCAGAATATTATTGAGGGAAGAATCATATTGGATCACAGCTTCAATTTAAATATTAACAATACTTAAATTCCTAAGTCATTTTTGGAAACAGGAGTGTCTTGTAAACCCAAAGATGTTGCTGAAAATTTATACATGAAAAAATTTCCTCCTTGATATCTTTTGTGCATTACCATGCTTTTTTAGTCAGTCTGAATGAATAAGATCAGCAGAATACAGATACATTGAGCAGGTTTTTCTAATAAGATTTTGCCACCTGTTATTCATCCTTAGGTACCATAACAATTCTCATTTTCTTAAATATTTGATTTTAAAACTCTTATTTTTTCATTCAACATCATATACTAAGTTGAGAAAAGCAACACCTGTTTCTTATTATTTTTAAAATTATTTTTAAGAGTTGACCCAGGAAAGAATACATTATTCTTTATCCTTTCTACACTTAATATATTTTAAGAGAAAAATATAAGACAGACATGTTCATGGATATGTCAGAAAGTGATCAGTTAAGTGAAAAACAAACAAACAAAACCACAAACACCCATTTCTAAAAGCAATTAAAAAATTCTGTTCAGATTTAGTGATCCCCACTCATCCTTCTTTGTGATGACAGCTTTTCTCATAGGTATTGTCCACCAGAAGGTCAATTGACCCTACGTCACTGCTAGGGAGTGGGTAGGTGAGAGTGACAGGGTAGGCAGGAGCTGTAAAGGCACAGTCCCACAGCAACAAACAATGTAAGTAAATTGAGTCTGACAACGGCAGTCAGGGTCAGCAGTGCTCACCAGGAATAAACTCCCATAAGATTTCTTGCATTACAACATCTACATAGCTGACATAGCTACCTTGCTGATGATTAATCCTTTACCATTCAACTGTTAATTTTGGGTACTTATGCCATATTCAGATGACAATCATGCATATTCAAGAAAGGAATTTGGTTTTGCACACCTTCTGATTGCCATCTCTCAATAAACATAATAATGTTTCCATTATTGGATCACAATACTTTTCCTTGATGGTAAAAGTATTCTACTTGCTTAAATGAAAATAAGAATGCAATTATTTATAACTATGAATAATACACTTCTTAATAGATAATCACAGATATATAAGGATGATTTTTGTTTTCTGGTGGCCCATATTCATGGCTTTCTAAAATTACTAGTAGTGTACTCATGTACATTCTTATAGTTAATATGCCATTCAGTCATTGGGCTTTTTAAGAAACAGATGCTTTTATTATCAGGTGATAAATGATTAACATAATAGACATTAATACTGATTGAATAACATTAATCTGATAAAATATTTTAAGTGACTTATTTATGATTTCTGTCTGGTTATGGTTTTACTTACCTACAGCAAAAGCATTGGGAAGATACTTTTTGTGGCTTATCTGATTATATGAATAATTCAGATTTGTTACACTGTAAATGTGAATGGTGTTTTCTCTTCTCTATGTAGTTGCTTCAAACTTTTTGCACAGCAATTCTAAAAACCCAGAAAGTAAATGCATGCAGTGAGAATAGGAAAATTGCAGCATTTTTGAAAACTTTTTCTCAGTATTTAAGAAGTAATTTCAGTAGTGTTAATAATAAAACCTTTATGCACAAATAATAAATTGCATGGTATAATGATAATTTATATTGCAGTTTGTATTTATAATATAGTTAAGGAAAAAAAAAAAAAGTAAAAAACCTACAATTTCTTGTTTCAGCATAAGTCCAGCATAACAATTACTGATTGGTGTTTTTATTCAACAGTAAATGGTTCCTTTTCTCTTTCTTTTCCTTCCTTCCTTCCTTCCTTCCTTCCTTCCTTCCTTCCTTCCTTCCTTCCTTCCTTCCTTCCTTCCTTCCTTCCTTCCTTCCTTCCTTCCTTCCTTCCTCCTCTTCTTCTTCTTCTTCTTCTTCTTCTTCTTCTTGTATTCTTTTTCCTTTTCCTTTTAAACCCACTGTTTAATTGCATTCATTCTTGTTATTATTATTATTATTATTATTATTATTATTATTATTATTATTATTATTATTATTACTATTATTTTGCTTTTCCAATTTTCTTTCAGAAATTTACTTGCTCAGTAACTTCTGCTAAAATGACAGGATTTTGGATATATGTGTCATACTACCAGGCTTTATTATACTTCAGCTCATTTTGCAAAAAACATTAAATATCCTATTGATGCATGATGACTCACATATGACTATGATCCTCTTTGAGAATCAAGAAATATTTGGAAGACACAAGATCCACCAGACTTAGGGGAACAAAACCACCTTTGTTAATGCACTGGACAAGATGTCAAGTAGAGCTTTAAAGCAGGAACAATGGGGAGGGAGAGAATGTGCAGCTTTCAAATGAAGAAGTGGAAGACTGTGTAGGGAAGCTGAGGGTGTTTGGTGATGTGGAGGATGTCATAATCAGCAAAATATGTCAGAAGTGGTGCTACCCCAAGTGCTTGGACATAAATAAGGAAGTGCTTATCAGACAGTATCATGGGGAAGACTCTGATACCCTTCCTGGAGAATGGCGCTATTGGCCTGTTCACTAGTACATGCAACATGGAGAATACACAAGAGGGATTTGAAGTCTATGTGTAGTTACAGATTATGATCTCATTGGGATCTATTTCAGCACTGTCTCCCTTAACATCCTCATTGACAAACTGATGAAGTACAAGCTAGGTAACTGTAAATTGTTATGGACTGCAAACTGCCCAAACATTCAGCCACAAAGCATTCTGACCTGGGACATGAAGTCCAGTTGGAGTCCAATAACTTGTAGTAATCCAGGGGTCAGTTCTCTAGCCAATACCTTTCAACATCTTCACTCATGACCTAGATGATGAAAAACTTCATAGCAATTTCATAGGTGATACAAAAATTGAGACAAGCAGCTGAGATATCAGATGCTGCCACTCTGAAGGACCTCACCAGGCTGGAGAAATGGTACAATAACAATATTACACCATTCAAAAGAGGAAAATACAAAGTTCTGCACCTGGGGAGGAAGAATACAAGGCACTGGTAAAGGCTGGTGAGCAACCAGCTGGAATACAGCTTAACAGAAAAAACCCTGGAGGTCCTCAAACTGACCATGATCCAGAAATGCACCCTCACAACAAAAACAGCCAACAGCCTCTGGGGATGCATTAGGCAGTTACATTTCCCAAACGATTGAGAGAAGTGATGCTTCCATTCTGCTTTGCACTGGTGATGCCACATCTGGAGTTCTGTGTCCAGGTCTGGTTTCCCCAGTATGAGAGAGACATGGAGTGAGTCCTGCAAAGGTCAACAAAAATAATTAAGGATTTGGTGCATCTGTCATACAAGAAGATGCTAGTAGAGCTGGGACTGCTCAGCCTAGGGAAAAAAAGGCTTTGGGGACTGTGTATTGTGAGGGGGGCATTAAAGATGTAGCCAGACTCTTCTCAGTGGATCCCAGTGACAGAACAATGGGCAATTGAGACAAACCAAAACATAGAAAATTCTATTTAAACATTAAAAAAAAAAAAATTTTTTTTAACTGTGAGGATGATTGAAAGTTGGAACAGGTTGCCCAGAGTGCATCCAACCTCAGCTCTTCTAGTGTTTGGTGACATTAATGATTTCAGTATTGATTAAAATCACAATTCCAAAGACTTCATATGTCCATGAAATTAAGCAACACACCAGAAGTATGCTAAAATATTCAAAAATAAATACTTGTTAAGATTCTTTTAACTTTTGACTAGATTACCAGGCATTTTACTGGCTCCTTTATGCTGTTCTCTTTGGATATAAGGCCAATCTAATTACTGTAATTCACTCCCACAACATACACCCCTAAAAATTGCTTTTATATTTAGTGTTCCAATTTGGCAGTTATCAAATGTCATATATTTCATGTATATATATGGAATTATAAAAACTCTGCACCAATATGTGAGTGTAATTTACCATAGCTACATAAAGCTAAGCTAATCAATACTTTCTCAGTCTTTTTTGTTTGTTTGTTTGTTTGTTTGTTTGTTTGTTTCAGACAAGTTATTTTTTCCTACCTTGTCATTCAACTTCAAGTTCTTAATACAACCTAACCTTTCAAAGGTCTCTGAATCAACTAATTCAATTGCAGCTCAAAGCATCTTATTGTTAAGTATTACTGTGTTGAATTGATTTCCACTATGTAATGTTTACAAACATCATAACATTACCTGAAGTTCTTACTCAGGTGATTCTAATGAAAGGTTATTCAGTGACACACAGAGAACTTCAAGTTCTAAATTATATATGTTAATTTATCAAAAATAGATATTATTTTAAATTAAGCCTTCAATTTCAATTTTACATAGAATTTACATAGAATTTTTACATAGAATTTGGCAGGACACCAAGTATTTGAAGTAAATAGGAAAACTTATATTGACTATGATGGATTATGATTTAAAATGCAAAAGATTCATCTGGAATAGTACACAGTACTCCTACATCCTTAGTATTTTAATGAAATTTAATATTTCTTTGCTGTTGGTGGTGGTTTTGTCTGTTTCATTGTTTATGTGAGTTTTATTGTTGTTGTTGATCATGGTTTGTTTGTTTTGTCTTCCAGAATGCAGGAGCTGCTATATCAACCCAATGATTTAGAACAAATTTTTCTGCAAGTCCCAAAGTGGATGAAATAAGAACTGTTTCAATAGATTAAGTGTTAGAAGCAGGATAAGGTTCTTTTCTGTAGTTCTGGTTTGTAAACTGAAATTAATTCTAAACATATATAGGGAAGAGTCTTTCAAAACCACAAACATGCATAGAGCAGTTTCCCTAATGACCACTGCCATATAAAAAGGTATTTGTGTTAGTTCCAAGCTTCAAAATATTTGAGTTATATGAAACTCGATAGTTTCTTCTGTTTTCCTTGAACTGATATTTTTCCTCTTTCCACATTATTTCCATATATATTGTGGTTCAGAATGGGGATAGCCCAAGAATATTTATTATAGATACCTGAAAGGCACAGGGTTGACTTTTCTGTACATTTTATTTCATAGACCAGACTATTAGCATCTGTTCAACCCTTAAAGCATCTTTTCAATTACAGTGAAATAAGGATTAAGGGAAGATGAAGGTGAGTCAGGGCTGGAGACCTGGACTCAATTAGTCTTGCAACCAGAGGAATGAAAAGTATTTTTTTTAATCACCAAAAGAAGGTTAATATCTCTTGGATCATTACTCCGTGTGTTGCTTGCAACAGTATATGCAGATTTGACTTTTTGGATTCAGACATAGATAAACTAGATTGAAAATAATTAGGAATCAAAATGAAGAGAATAGAAATATGCTGATAAATAGTCTTGTTTTAGTTGTTGTTTTGTTTGTTTGCTTTTGGCTTTTTGTTTGTTTTGTTTGTTTTGCTTGTTTTGTTTTAAATCAACTAGACTTAATAAACAGCATATGCTTACTGATATAATGGCAGTAAATATTCCAGCATTCTATCTGGTATCATTGTTGATTAACCTGAAAGCTGATGGCTGTTAACATCTAAAGATTAGGTTGAAACTACTTGCACATATGTATAACAAGAAAGAAGGGGAAAAAAATAGCCTGAAGATAAAGAAAGAAGATTGAGCTTTTTTTTAGAAAACTACAAGCCTATGGAGCCTTATGACGTGCATCCCAGGGTCCTGATGGAATTGGCTGATGTAGTCGCCAAGCCACTCCCCATCATATTTGAAAAGTCCTGGAAGTCAAAGTTATCTGTAACAGGAAAAAGGGACACATCACTCCCATTTTAAAAAACAATAGAAAGAAAGACCTGGGGAGCTATGGACCTCTGTGACTGGCAAGATCATAGTTCACTAGACTGCAATACAGTCATTTGGGGGGGGGGGGGGACGGTAAATCTAGTTTACAAGCATTTCTTTTTACATAATGATTCATTATTTCACAGTTACTTCAAATAAGTAACTATAATAATTATTTTTAAAGCTTTTCATGGATTTGATTTGGTACATACAATAGTCAGTTTTTGAATTGTCTGAATAAAGCTACCAAAAGCAGAAGTGTCACATAGAGTATGATGTGGCTTAAAGAAAAGGTGATGCATGAAAAGGAAGGAAAACAGCTTGGCTTTGAGGACACAATATCAATTTGAAGTATATATATTTGAAGAATAAATGTATATGTGTGTATATATATATGTTTAAATGACCATTTTTTGGATTGCATTAATGTAAAAAAAAAAAATAAAAATAGAAGCACAGAACACTGTAAGGCCATTTCTAAATCCAGCCTTTAGAGTAAAACCACATTAAAAATATATTCAATTTCAGTGATGTGTGAGTTATCAAACATACTATGGCAGGTTATACCAGCCTCTGAGAGAGACTATATATTATGTAGCCTGTGGTCACCTGTTCAATAAAAAGGAAAGGGCACACTGAAGAAAGAAACTAACAAACAAATAAAGTCAAAGGATTTTTAAGAGGACAGAACCAAATAATAATAAAAAAAGATTGACAGTAGACATGAGAAGAAGAGGGCGAAGGTTCACAAACCCAGCATGTCTATACATGCTAAGATGACTTTCAGTCTTCTCAGTCAGGTACATTTAATTCATTTTCTATTTGTTATTCTATTGGCAACCAAGCCCCTACACTATGCATTTGTCAGCATTGAATTGCATTTGCTTCATGTCAGAAAACTGTTTATAAAAGCCTTCTGCTATTTTTTGTTGTCATTGTTTGCCACAGCTCTGAACCTTGGAGTACTGAGTGTGCAGGGAACACTGGAACAAATATGTGTATGTTTTAAAGCTTCATCAAAGTGAGGAATGTTGCCTTTGAACTTATTAAGGAGTGATTTATCCAGGGGATTTCAGGAAAGATGGTTTATTGGATTCTTTGTGCTTTTCCCTTTTCTTTCTTTTCTTTTCTTTTCTTTTCTTTTCTTTTCTTTTCTTTTCTTTTCTTTTCTTTTCTTTTCTTTTCTTTTCTTTTCTTTTCTTTTCTTTTCTTTTCTTTTCTTTTCTTTTTTCTTTTCTTTTCTTTTCTTTTCTTTTCTTTTCTTTTCTTTTCTTTTCTTTTCTTTTCTTTTCTTTTCTTTTCTTTTCTTTTCTTTTCTTTTCTTTTCTTTCTTCTCTTCTCTTCTCTTCTCTTCTCTTCTCTTCTCTTCTCTTCTCTTCTCTTCTCTTCTCTTCTCTTCTCTTCTCTTCTCTTCTCTTCTCTTCTCTTCTCTTCTCTTCTCTTCTCTTCTCTTCTCTTCTCTTCTCTTTTCCTTTTCCCCAATTTTCCTTTTCCTTTTTTTTTTTTTTTTTTTTCTTTCTCTGAAATCACTGAATGACAAGCAGTTTGTTGACAGTGTCCAAAGCTTGGGTTATATTTTAGTCTATGCTTAGGAATGAACAAAGCTGTTAGGCAAAATAAAATAATAATAAGAAAATAAGCTCTAAAGTCAGTCGCTGAATCTACCCAATATTCAGAAACCAAAGTCAATTATCTTATATGAAGTTACCCTGGTTAGGCTATATTGGAGTGAATTCAAGTACAGTATATAGTACATGTGCCACTGCAGACTCAATGTAGAAAAAAATATCAAAGAGTTTGACAAAGGATTTGATACCAAGTAGCTTCATACTGGATATTCTGCAGTACTCTTTATTTTCAGATGAAACCAAATGATGTGTAGAAACTGTAGAGAGTCAAGCAAGCTTTGTTTTCTCTTTGGTATTAAGAAAAACATCAGTGGGATTCATAGAGTGCAAGCTTCAGATTTAGCAAGCTTCTAGTCAGCTGAGGAGGACTGTGAGAAAAAAAAAAAAAAGGTAGAAACTCATGAGTTGATATAAAGACAGTTTAACAGGACAGAAAAGGAAGGGTAATAATAAAAATGATAATGATAATGATAATAATAATAATACAATGTACAAAGCAAATGATGCACAATGCAATTGCTCACCAATGACCAGCTCATCCCTGAGCAGTGGTCCCTCCCACCCCAGCCAACCACTCCAGTTTTATTGTTCAGCATGACACCATATGGTATTGAATATCCCTTTGGACAGCTGGGGTCAGCTGTCCTGGTTCTGTTCCCTCCCAGCTCCTTGTGAGCCCCCAGTCTCCTTACTGTCAGGGAGGTGTGAGAAGCTGAAAAGTCAGTGTAAGTACTGTTTTGCAACAATCAAAACACCAGCGTGTTATCAACATTATTCTCATCCTAAATTTAAAAGACCATGCCAGCCTTTGGTAAAAACAAAACAACAACAACAAAAAAACACCTCTGTCTCAGCCAAAACCAGGACAAGTGAGTTTTTTACTTCTCTCATAAGTTATTCTGCATATAACAGTTATTTAGATTACAAACTGTGTAATTTTATTTTATTACAAACTTTTAAAATTTATTTACATTAATTTATTTAAATTAATTTACAAACAATGTAAATCTAATGTAGGGATTTTTATTTTTTCCCTAAAATAAAGTTGATATACATAACAAATTTGTGACTCACACTGCAAGTGGCATTTTCTAGAAACTCCCGCCATTTAGTAGTACTAAAAATGATTTACTATCTGTCTGCTCTCTTCATTCATTTGTTTTGCTGTCTGGACTCATGCTGTGTACTTATTGAAGGAAGAGAGAAAGCATAAGGAATGCAGATCATAGAATCATAGAATATTATATCCTCATTCCAGAAAGTACTCTCCACCTGCTGTGTCCTGTCCCCTGAATAAGCTTCTTTTGCATGAACTCACATGTGTTGATGATGTATGCCAACAGTAATGACACAGAATAAATATAATTCAAGTTGCAGGTTGCATCTGTTTGTCAAATAGTGTGCATTCTCTTTTTGTCCACTTTGAGCGTGGCGAACCAGCCAGGTCATGGTACAGCACAACAGTTTGTGCAGCAGTTCACACAGGAGAGTGCAGGGAGGGCACTGAAGCTGGACAGGCTTGACCAGGGAGCAATGGTATCCACATGACTGAAGCCTCTCAGAGCTCAGCACCCACCACAACTGACGCAGCTTTGCAGACAGAGCTCCGGGGGAACACACCACCACTCAGATGTCAGGCTGCAGGTTGAGCCCTACTCCTACACCAGCACAGGAGTGAGCACAACCATGGGAGGTAAACCTAGGTGGAGGAACTCCTCTGCCTAGTGACAGCTCTTGGAGAGAAGGTGAGTAGTTTGAAGAGTATCAGGGAGTCAGGGGTGGAGACAGACTACTGGAGTTGCTCCCTACCTTCCATGGGACAGGCCCAGCAGGCAGAAGGGACACACTGTATGGAGGATTCCCTATCTTCTCCCCACCTGGCTGCACACAGTGACCTAATGGACAAGGGGCAGTGGCAACAAGTCCCTGCCTGGAGTGGCTGGTGCATCTCCTCAGTGAATGCCCCACCTTCCCAAGTATCTGTGTGCAATAGGTATGAGGCTCTGCAAGTGGAATCAAATGATATTGAGGAGTACGGTTCAACTAGTTTGGAGGTGTCACTGAGGTTAAGTCAGCTTATGCCCTGCATCAAAACTGTTTGCACAAAGACAAAAGGTTGTGTTATTGTCAGAGGAGACTCCCTTCTGAAGGGAACAGAAGACCCAGTATGCAGACCAGACCTACTTCATAGGGAAGCCTGCTGCCTCCAAGGGGCCTGGGTTAGAGATGGAAAAATAGAAAGCTTTCTTTGGTGCAACCCTCAGATTAAGGGATCAGAAGTACAAGTAGCATATTCTTCTATCCCTCCAGTTGCAGATGATGATTAGGGGAGAAACAGGAAGAGACAGCAGATCAATACCTGGCTCTGAGCCTGGTGTCACCAACAGAATTCTAGTATTTTTGATCATGGGTCATTTACAAGACAGAAGGCCTGCAGGCAATGGATGTGGCTTACCTGTCTCTAAGGGGGAAAAAGATCTTTGCTCAAGAGTTAACAGAGCTCACTGAAAGTGCTTTACACCAGATTTGAAAGGGGGAAAGGGATAAAAACAGGCTTGCTGGAGATAAGCCTGGGGGCAGTATGCCAGTGGTTGTGGGATGGTGTGCTAGCAAGGTCCTTTGGTCTGCATTCCCAGTGAAGCTAGGGGATAGAGAGCCATGCAATAACAAAGGCACAAGTGATATTGATGGATTAAAAATTATAGAGGTGCCTGACATAGGAATTAGGGCTTCCCCCTTCTCCATCTGTTCATTCCCTCCCTCCCCCTCCCCCCTGCTCTGGGTACCCAACCCCCTGAATTGGTAGATAGGGATGGGGAGCAGAATGAAGCCCTCATAATTCAAGAGGAAACGGTTAGTGACCTGCTACACCACTTAGATGTACACAACTTTATGTTAATAGGTGGGATACAATTAATGGTAATGAAGGATCTGGTGGAAAGTGCTCGCCAACCCATTTTCCATCATGTATCAGCAGTCCTGGCTATTGTGGGAAGTCCCAGTTGACTGACAGCTAGCAGATGTAGTGCCCATCTACAAGAAGGGTCAGAAGGAGGATCCAGAAAACTATCGTCAGTCTGACCTTGGTGCTGGGGAAGGTTATGGAGCAGATTATCTTGATTGTCACCACACAGTACATACACGACAACTAGGTGATCAGGCCCAGTCAGCATGGGTTTATCAAAATCAAGTCCTGCTTGATGAACCTGACCTCTTTCTATGACAAAGTGACACGCTTAGTGGATTAAGGAAAGGCTGTGGGTGTTTTCTACCTATACTTTACTAAAGACTTTGATGCTGTTTCCCACAGCATTCCCCTGGAGAAACTGGCTGACCATGGCTTGAATAGACATATGCTTTGCTGGGTAAAAAACTGGCTTGGTGGCCTGGCCCAAAGAGCCATGGTGAATGGAGTTAAATCCAGTTGGAGTCCAGTCACTAGTAGTGTCCCCCAGGGCTCAGTGCTGGGGCCAATTCTCTTCATTATCTTTATCAGCGATCAGGATGAGGAAATTGAGTACATCCTCTGTAAGTTTACAGACAACACCAAGTTGGGCACAAGTGTTGATCTGCTCAAGGGTAAGAGGGCTCTACAGAGGGGTCCAGATAAGCTGGACTGATGGGCCAAGGCAAACTGTATGAGGTTCAACAAGGCCAAGGCCAAGTGCCAGGTCCTGCACTTCGGACACAATAACCCATTAAATGCTACAAGCTGGAAGAAGAGTGGCTGGAAAGCTGCCTGTTGGAAAGAGACTTAGGGGTATTGGCCAATAGCTGGCTGAATATGATCCATGGGCGTGTTCAGGTGGACAAGAGGACTAGAAGCATCCTAGCTTGTATCATAAATGGTGTGGCCAACCAGACCAGGGAAGTGATTGTTCCCCTGACATTGGCTCTGGTGAGGCTATACCTTGAGTTGTGTGTTCAGTTTTGGGCTCCTCACTAGAAGGACATCGAGGTGCTGGAGCATGTCCAGAGAAGGGCAATGAATCTGGTGAAGTGTCTGGAGAACAAGTCCTATGAGGAGTGGCTGAGGGAGCTGGGGTTGTTTAGCCTGGAGAAGAGGAGGCTCAGGGGAGACCTTATTGTGCTATACAGTTACTTCAAAGGTTGTAGTGGCGGGGTGGGTGATCTTCTCCCAAGGATCAGGCTCTTCTCCCAAGCACCAAATGATAGGACAACAGGAAATAGTGACAAGTTGCCCCAGGGGAGTTTTAGTTTGGATATTAGGAAACTTTATTCACTGAACTGTTTGTGAGGTATTTGAACAGGCTGCCCAGGGAAGTAGTTGTCACCATCCCTGGAGGTATTCAAAGGATGTGTAGCTGTGGTGCTTAGGGACATGATTTAGTGATATACTTAGCACTACTAGGTTAACAACTAGGTTAACAGTTGAACTAGATGACCTTAAAGGTCTTTTGCAACCTAAATGATTCTATGAAAAAAGAAAGGAACAAGGAAGGAAGGAAGGAAGAGAAAGAAAGAAAAAACACTGCTTTATGATTTTTCTATTTGTTTGTTTGTTCTGCTGTTGTAGAGACATCTGAACTCTCTTGGCCCTCTTTGTCTTCATGGATCCTTTAATAACTTCCATATGAAAACTACTGCAATTTTTTGCTGGGTTAAAAAGAGTTTTGCAAAAACATATAAAAAAAATATATACAGCTGATACTAAGTTGTGAAAATAAGCAATTACTTGAATAATGTAGAATATATGTTGTATTTGTACAAGTAGCTTAAGTAAATATGGAAATTAAATCATAAAAGGATAGATTTTTAGGTGAAAAAAATAGCATTCCATTGTCTGGCAATACCTCTTGTAATAAATAAATATTAAAACTTAATGTAGTGTACTCTAAACCACCAAGCCTCCATTGTCTGGCTAAATTAAAATAGTTATTTTTAGAAATTCATATTAATTCAAGCATTCAAAGTGACTAAGAATGCATCTTTCATCTCTGCTTGTATTAATCACATTGTTAAAAAAATAAATAAATCTGTATTATTCCTCCATTGTTGCTTTTTCCTCAGTAAAAACATCATGCTCAGGAAGACTTTAAATGAAAATTATGATGGATTTATTATTTTTTTTTTGTTATCCATGGTTAGATTATTTGTACATTATTTTTGCAATAGTGAAAGTATAATACAAATCTCTAGGACTCCTTCCTTTCGCTTTGTTGTGTTTTTTAAGATTATCTATGCACAACAACAGAAACAATAGTAGTTTAAGACATGAAATTATTCTTTAATTATTCACTTCTTTGGCAATATAAAAGAACCATTATGGATGCTAAAATACATACAAATACAAATACAATTAAATACATATATGTGTACGCACACACACACATCTATATTAGTTGCACTTTGCAAGGAAACAGGATCATTTCTGCAGGAGAACAGAGATTACTTATGATATATATACATAGATTTTACCAATTTTTATTTACAATATTGACTCTTTAATTGCAGTCTTTAATTACCTGCTCAGTATTTTACTAAAATTGGATTCTATGGAACACAGTTCAACCTGCACTTCAGCATTCCTTACTCAAATGCCAGTAACAAAACAACTTAGATTTTCTGTTGATGAACACTTATCTTCCTCCAATCTCTAGTTATTTCTTCAGTCTGCACTCAGTCACCAAAGAACCCAGTATTTTAAAATCTTATTGCATCCAGGTGAAGGTATTGTTTAACAGTTACCTGGTCCTTGGGAAATGAAGCACTGTGTGTAGGCAGATGAAACCAGTACAGAAATAAATGAAGAAAAAATACAAATGGTTCTTTAAAACATATGACTTATAACAGATGACCGTTTTCATTTCTATTTTAGGAAGGTTGATTAGAATACTTATTTTTAGAATAAACTGTTGAAAACAAATTGCAATTCACATTGGTACTGAGCCCAGAAGACTTTATCAAGGTGATGTCATAATTTGATATAAATTTCAATCCTACATTTTGCCATAAACATAAGTAAAACAAAACTCCAAAATCCTGGTCTGGCAGAAAACCACCCGATAAGCTTTGAAACACAGGAGCACAACCATGGTGTAAATATGATGCTTTGCTCTGATTTTGCAACAGATTTGAGAATCAACAGACCACTTGCAATAATGATGAATATGTAGTGATTGATGAGGATGTGCACACATTAGAGTGTGCTAATGAACAGCAATCCATCAGTGTAAACATTTAATTTTGCAGTCATTACCTGTACATTAACATTTGATTTCATATTTTGTCAAACTCCAGTGGAAACACATAATTGAAGAGAATTCCATCTGGATGACTTCTCAGTAGAAAAAATAGCCTAAATCTTAAAAGAGCATTACAGGACACGTTGATTCCACCCCTCTGCTCCATACACACATACACACACTCAATCCACCTTACTGGGAGCTGTTCTGCTGAAAGCTATGGTAGTATACTGGAATGTTGTTAGGACAGCTTGAACTGTGTGTGCCTTCTGCATGATTGCTGAACTTCATTCTCTGTTGCTGAGGAATAAGGTTCAGCAATAAGATTCACTTAAACCTCTGAAAATGTCAATTCATTTACAGTATCTGTAAAGTAAAAAATACAAAGGGGAAAAACAAACAACCAACTGAACCAAACCAACCAACCAGCCAATCAAACAAAAAACACCACCACTGTCTAAAGCCAGTAGACACTGAAAATGTGAAGATGGATTTTTACCCTATGACCCTTCATTCATGGCAAATAATGATGAGCGTAAATAACTGATGGGATTATAAATGCTGAAAATCAGCTTCTGACACTGAACATACATCATAAATATTATTAAAAATGCAGGGCTGTGGTGGTTTTACTCACCTGAGTAGCTGAACTCCACAACTGCTCTCTCACTTCCCCTCCTTAAAGGGAAAGGGGAAGAAAATACAATGAAAAGGGCTCAAGGATTGAGATAAGGACAGGAAAATCACTAAACAATTATTGTGACAGGAAAAACTGACTCAGAGTAGGGAGATTAGATAAATTTATTGCCATCACTAGCTGACTAGAACAGAGAAAAACTAAAAGCAAGCTAAAAACACCTTCCCCATGTCCAGCCTCTTCTCCTCCTCCCTGTAAGCAGCACAGGGGAACAGGAAGCAGGGCTGTGGAGCGAATTGCTCCAGCACAAGCCCCCCACAGGTGGCAGCTCCCACCAGAACCCCTGCTCCTGTGTGGGCTCCTCTCCATGGGCTGAAGCTCTGGCCCTGGGCCTGCTACTGCAGCGGCTCTCCATGGGCAGCAGCCTCCTCCTCCAGCTCCACTGGGGGCTCCTCCACGGGCTACAGCCCATGGACCCATGGGCTGCAGGGGGACAGCCTGCTCCACCATGGGTCTCTCCATAGAACGCAGGGGAACTTCCATACAAGTGATTTTTCTTGCAAGTAACTAGTAAAAATTTGAACAAGGGTAGATATCTTGGAAAGGGAGGGAGAGAGTGAGAAATGGAAGAAGGAAGGAAGGAAGGAAGGAAGGAAGGAAGGAAGGAAGGAAGGAAGGAAGGAAGGAAGGAAGGAAGGAAGGAAGGAAGGAAGGAAGGAAGGAAGGAAGGAAGGAAGGAAGGAAGGAAGGAAGGAAGGAAGAGGAAGGAAGGAAGGAAGGAAGGAAGGAAGGAAGGAAGGAAGGAAGGAAGGAAGGAAGGAAGGAAGGAAGGAAGGAAGGAAGGAAGGAAGGAAGGAGGGAAGGAAGGACAGACACTGATTCAGAACTACCGAATTTAGTGAATTTTCAGCAAAAAGCAACAATTTTGACATCTTCATAAATATATATACATATATTTACAAGCAAAATAACTTTAAAAGGGAATACTTAATGTCATCATATAATGTCTTGCACAGTAGGCTGTATTCACTTGGTTTTAAATTAAACTCCCAGAATTTTGATGTTGATCCAGGGAGTAGTAGTCTAATGGTTGGCACTCTGCAGAATAATTTCTTGATTATTGAAGAACAAAACAACAACAACAACAACAAACTTTTTAAACATTAACATCATAAGAATATTTTATTTTTAGAAAATTATGCCAGTCCAGGTTCTCAGTGAATGCTTTTCAAAATCAAGCCCTTCAAGAACCAAAATCAAGCCCAATCAACAGTCTCTTGTGTTCCAGCTTGTGCCTATTGCCTCTTGTTCTGGCACTAAGCATCACTGAAAAGAGCCTGGTTCCATATTCTTTGCACCCGCCCTTCAGCTATTTATAGACATTGATGAGGCCACACCTGAGCCTCCATTGGACTCTTTCCAGTATGCCCACATCTCTCGGAGTGGAGGGCTCAGAACTGGACACAGTGTTCAAGATGCAACCTCACTAATGCTAAGTAGAGGGAAAGCATCACATCTCTTGACCTGAATACCCAAAGAAAAGCTGAAACAAAAAATCAAAATTACAAGGACATATCATCAATAGAGTAAAAAAAAAAAAAAAAAAAAAAAAAAAAAAAGTAGACAACTTATAGAGCACAATATAAAGCTGGCAACTCTACACACTTACAGTTCCATAAGCTGTATCAAAATCCAGCTAAAGCTTCCTGGCAGTTTTCAGTCGGTAGAGAACCCAAATGAATGGCTCAGCCAACAACAACAGCAAAAAAGATCATCCTAAATAGCACAGATCAAATAGATTAATGGATCATCACAGAACAAAACTACTTAAAAATGTTGGCCAATTTCCAGTAATGGCTTGACCTTAAAGCATGAGATTTTTTTCCTTTTACAAATTAGCTATTATTCTGTCTTAATTTAAAAGCAATTTTAAATATTTTAAAAGTTGAATTAAAGATTACCTGACCCCTGGAATTAATAAGTAGTAATTAATAAGTAAGCAATAATTTGAGTTAGCTATTACGCTTTTTAAATTATATTTCAGCCCTAAAAGTAATTCTGTTCAAATCTGCAAAAAACAACCCAACACCACTATCACCACCACCACCAACAACAACAAACACAATCTTTTTCTGATGAGATCTCTGGAAAAAAATTCTTTCATATTCTTCCATCTCAAACACACTTAAGGGTTTTTACTCAATTAAAGGTAGGATTTTGCTGGAACAATTTCCTAATTGTTCTTCTTTTAAAAGAAGAGCTTTTGCATCGTGGCAAAGGATAGACAGCAGGCATGAAACACCATCTCTGTGACAAATGTCATTATATTAAAAGGCTAAGAATGTGACACAAGATAAAAATAGTCCTAATGTAATTAATGACTAATATAACCTATGCCTTGTAAATGAGATCCTGTGTGAATTTTAATATATATTTTTATGGATATTTGTAGTGATACATTAGACAGGTCTAAGCTTGAAGTCCATAAGGAAGAAATTTATCTGGTTCATAATGTTTAATGAATGATAGATGCTACTTTTAACAAAATATATGGAAGGGAAAATTGTGCTTTCATTTTTAAATGTGTCTTTAGTTCATATCTTTTCAGTATTGTTACCAGATACTTACTGTGTTTGTAGCAGTCACTTTGTTCAAAGAGCTATGTATATGCTGTGGCAAATTGCACAAATTACGTATTCAGACTGTACCTAGTAAACAAGCCTTAGGAATTTAGACTTTCTTGTTAAAGAGAAATGATTGCAACAAGCTCACTTTTTTCACCTTTTAAAAAAATTATTTAGTCTTATTTATTTTATATTTTTCAATGTGAGAAGGATTAAGAATAAAAGCATGACAGGTGAAATCTTACAGTTTCTCAAATTACCTCAAATATTTTCAGTAACATGTTAAATGCTAATGCAGAAGAG
Source organism: Anas acuta (assembly GCF_963932015.1). Lineage (NCBI taxonomy): Eukaryota > Metazoa > Chordata > Aves > Anseriformes > Anatidae > Anas > Anas acuta. The sequence goes on along the minus strand of NC_088986.1, from coordinate 18,914,154 downwards.
TTGGTCACAGGAAGCACTCAAAAAATGGTTGTGTGAGCCACACTTTTTGTGAAAAAATATAAGAGCATTAGTTTAATGATCATTTATTCTGGAAAAAGCATATGCAACTATTGGCAAGTGGAGATTGTTGAAAAGATGATAAAATTACAAGGTCTAATCTACTAATCAGATATTAATTTGAAAAACCTTCATGTGAAATATCACATGAAGTAGTGTCACTGAAAATATTTAAAGTGAAAGCACAAAACTGCCATGATTTATTAAATTGGAAAATGCCTCTTGTAAATTAAAGTAAAAAGAAAAGAAAAAAATGCAAAAAGAAAAAAAAAGAATTGAGTTGAATTCTCTATGTCTGTTGCTACGCAACAGACATAAGCAGAGGTTCATGTCCATGTCAAAACTCATTGATGTGAAATTTAATCCCAACACATTCAATAACTTCAGTCTAAGGCTCTCAGCACTCAGTAGTATAAGCCAAGCTACTGTCTCTCTTTCTTTTCTCCCTTGAACAAGCATATCTACTCCAGGGCCTCTGATTCAATCTATGAACAAATTCTGTGAAACCTCTGCACTGTAAACACAACCAAAGTCTATAATAAAATAAATGTGGTAAAGATACAAAAATTTTAGTATTTTTGTATTTTAGTATTTTAAGTATTTTAGTATTTTAAGGAATGAAGAAGAGTATTTTAATACTCTTGCACACTAGAGTATTAAATGAATACTGAAATATCTCTTTAGCCAAGTATCCATCCATCTAGTGTCATATTCACTGTTACCTTTCTTAGAGCAGAGCTATCTGAGTCTTGAGAACATCAAATCTTAATGTCAGAAAATGACAAGCTATGAATGATAGCTAGCAAGCTCTCATTCTTCTTCCCTATTTTTAACTTGTTCTCTTCACTTTTTTGGCCCACAGCAAATTAGCTGAGGAATATCTCTCCCTTGTGAAATCTGAGAATTTTTCCTTTTATGTCATTTCATCTATATTTTTAGCACTCTTTTGTGTTTAGCTTAATGTTTAAGCTGCTTAATTCTTTTTCTTAATTCCTTTTAAAAACCATAACCCACTTAATGGTGAGCATTAGTTTTTTATACAGTCCAATAGACATTGCCTCTGAAACTCCACAGGAAACTGAGATACGTCTATGACTTACATGGGATCTAATGAGAAGTCATTGCAAATGTAAAATACTATTATCTAAGTATTCCACACTACTGTGGAAATATTAATAAATAAAGCTTTGTGACATTCAGGTGTCATAGATACAGTTGATGGTACAGGAAAGTCCAAGCTATGAGTAATCTCAGATTGTGATCCTGCACAGTTCCAATTATAAAACATCCTTATTATTTTCTGTAACATTTTTTGATGTAACAATATTGGAAGATGACTGAATTGAGAGCATCACATTTGCTGAAGTGAATAAGTTTTTCATATATGAAGTCATTCCACTGCAGATTATTGTCCAAAACAGAAACTTCAAAACAGAACTGAGATAGAGATTAGTCAGTTTCTTTTATTTTATTAATCTATTTTATTTCATTTTATTAACTATTTTTATTTTATTAATATAGGATCTTTCCACATTGGTATCTTATTGCAAATAATAAATAAAATATACAGATCCTAAAATAGTTTTTTTTACTTCAATGAAGTTCAGTTTTATTCAGACTATTTCTATTATTATTATTTATTATTGATCTTTTTTTATTCTGGGGCACTCAATGAATTTTTTGTCTCCATCTTCACTGGCAAGAGCTCCATCCACATGGCCTGGGCCACAGAAGGCAAAGGCAGTGAGAAGGAAGAATTATGAAACACCTGCCGTAGGAGAAGATCAGGTTTGAGACCAGCTAAGAAACCTAAAGGTGTACAAGTCCATGGGACCTGATGAGATACATCCATGGCTCCTGAGGGAACAGGCAAACGTAGTTGTTAAGCCACATATCATATTTGAAAAGCCGGGACAGTCTGGTGAAGTTCCCACTGACTGGAAGAGGGGCAACATAACCCCCATTTTGAAAAAGGGAAAAAAGACCTAGGGAACTACAAGCCAGTCAGTCTCACCTCTATGCCTCGCAAGATCTTGGAGCAGATCCTCCTGTCAACTCTGCTAAGGCCCATGGAAAATAAGGAGGTGATTGGTGACAGCCAACATGGCTTCATTAAGGGCAGATTGTGCCTGACAAATTTGGTGGCCCTCTGTCCTGGTTTCAGTTAGGACAGAGTTAATTTTCCTCCTAGTAGCTGGTATGTTGCTGTGCTTTGGATTTATATTGATAATAATGTTGATAACATGCTGATGTTTTAGTTGTGGCACTGCTCACAGTAAGCCAAGGATTTTTCAGCTTCTCACATCGCCCTGACAGTGAGGATGCTGGGGGTGCACCAGAAGCTGTGAGGGGACAGAACCAGGACAGCTGACCCCAACTGGCCAAAGGGATATTTGTTTTCTGTCCTATTCAGCTGTCTTTATCTCAATGAACAAGCTTTTACTTTTTTTTTCTTTTCCTATTCTCTCCCCCATCCCACTGGATGGAGGGGGGAAGGGTGAGCGAACAGCTGTGTGGTGCTTAGCTGTCATCTGGGTTAAACCATGACACCTTCTATGATGGAGTTTCACCATTGGTAGATAAGGGAAGAACAACTGACATTATCTACCTGGATTTGTGCAAAGCATTTGACACTGTCCTCCATGATATCCTTGTCTCTAAACTGGAGAGACAAGGATTTGATGGATGGACCACTCAATGGGTGAGGAATTGTCTGGATGGTTGCACTCAGAGAGTTGCAGTCAATGGGTCAATGTCCAGGTGGAGATCAGTAATGAGTGGTGTTCCTCAGGGGTCAGTATTGGGACTGACACTGTTTAACATCTTTGTTGGTGACATGGACAGCGAGACTGAGTGCACCTTCATCAGGTTTGCCTCTGACACCAAGCTATGTGTTGTGGTCAGCACACTGGTGGGAAGGGATGCCATCCAGAGGGACCTGGACAAGCTTGAGAGCTGGGCCTGTGTGAACCTTATGAAGTTTAACAAAGCCAAGTGCAAGGTCCTGTGCCTGGGTTGGGGCAATCCCAAACACAAATACAGGCTGGGCAGAGAACGGATTGAGAGCATCCCTGAGGAGGAGTTGGTGGTGTTGGCTGATAAGAAGATGGCAATGTGTGCTTGCAGCCCAGAAAGCCAACCATATCCTGGGTAGCATCAAAAGCAATGTGGCCAGCAGGACGAGGGAGGTGATTGTTCACCTCTGATCTGATCTCACCAGACTCCACCACGTTCAGCTCTGAGGCCCCCCACATGAAAGGGACATGAACCTACTAGAGTGAGTCCAGAGGAGGGCCAGAAAAATGATGAAAGGTCTGGAGTTCCTCTCCTATGAAGAAAGGCTGAGAGATCCTGGGATGTTCAGTCTGGAAGAGATTGCTCCAGGGAGACCTTATGGCAACTTCCAGTACTTAAAGGGGTCCTACAGGAAAGCTGGGGAGGGTCTCTTTTTCAGGAAATGTTATGATAGAACAAGGAGAAATGGTCTTAAACTAAAGGAGGGTAGGATTAGATTAGATATAAAGAAGAAATTCTTTACTGTGAGGGTGGAGAGGAGCTGGAACAGTTTGTTCCAGTAAAGCTGTGGATGCCCCATCCCTAGAAATATTCAAGTCCAGACTGAGTTGGGCTTTGGTCGAGTGTCCCTGCCCACAGCAGGAGGGCTGGAATTAGATGGGCTTTAAGGTCTCTTGCAATCCAAACCATTCTATGATTTTATGATCCTATGATTCTATGATCATTTTTGTTTCTAATTTTCCATGAACTAAGTAATCTAACATATCTGAAGGCCTAATATATCCATATAATATTACAGGCACAGACTCTTTTTGTGTTAAAGACAAATGTAATCAGATCATAGTACTGGTTTCTTCTTAGCTTCCTACTGTAACAGTCCTCCTTCAAGGTAGCTTTTTCTGTTTTTGCTGATTAATCACTGATATTCTTATTACACTTGCAGTTTGCATACAGAATATTGTAGCAATCTTAGGCACATATTTGAAAGCTTATTTCTAATTTACCCATCAAAGTTATATACAGAGTTAAGCTTAATAAATATATATATCCATATACTAATTTCATTAAACATTTAACATTAACTATTTATGATTTACAACCAAGTTAAAAGAAAAATCAGGAATGACTATTGCTCTGTCCATAACAGTTGGAAAGAATAATCTTCTAAACTCATATTGAAGTCAGTGATATTTGGATTTTTCTCAATGCATGTTGGACAGCAAATATTTCTACTAAACTATATATCAGTATAAGCAATGATCCTGTAAATCTATTACCTAAGAGCCTTACAATCTTTCATATATTTATTTTATGTGATTTATTTTAAGTGAAAACTTGTGTTTCTACTTTCTCTTTACAGTATGAACCCTAACCACTTGACATTCCATCATTCAGCAGTAGTAGTACCTGTAGCACATGGAGCAGTTAGGCAAATTTACTTTATTTATGTACATTTTTAAATAAAATATTTGTTTAAATCTATTTAATTATTTGAAAAGTTTCTCCCTGTACAGACTTTCTTTTCTTACTATTGGATTCTGCTTTTATAACCTAATTGTCTTCAACTTTCTTGGGCCTTTCTATGCATCTTCTTATTCTTGGCTCCAACTGCTGGCAATTGATAGATTTTTATTTAGATAGATAGATATAGATAGATTAGACAGATATTTATTTAATTATTTTATTTATTATGGCTTATTTGTTCCATAGAAAGGTCATCCTACTCTACATTCTGTTGATATTTTTATTTATTTTTATTCCTTTATACAATCCTTCATTTTCTATTAGTTCATCTGCTCATTGACTTTGATAGAAAAACACCAACCCCAATATTGCTTCTGAATAGGACTGGAAGGTATTTCCAAATCCCATCAGACTGCAAAACATATAATTAGTGGGGCTAAGCAGTGTCCTGAATTGCAGTGCTTGTGTTCAGTGGCAAAGTATCCACAGAGGGCAGGTTACTTTGACTGTCTCAAAACAAACAACGTTAAATTCTGAGATTCCCCATTAACATAAATTTCTCCTTTTCATGTAAAAAAATGTAAAGATGATTAAATGTAGGTTATTTTTATTATATTTTGTCTAAAATTAGAAAGATAATACTATGGATATTTATCTGAATAAGACGTCATTTCTTTTTGCTTATGCTTACATAGCATTTTTGCACTAGAACAATATGAAATCCTAAGGCAAATATGTATAAGGGTGTTCTTTTGATGATCATTTATTGATGGAATTAAATAATAATAATAAATAAAATTGGAGTTTTAACAAAGAAATCATAACAGGGACTAGATTTCTTCTACTGGATTTATTAAATGATAACAATAGGGAAAATATCACTGACCTGTTTGGTTAAGCAATATTAACATCAAGAGTCACTAAAAAAATAATTAGGCAAAGGGACTGAATCACAGTATTGTACAGAAAGATAAAAATCAGTGCTAGTCCTGCTCTGTTCTTTTAGAGTGATTCAGTCAAGACTTGGCTCATGTTAAACAAATTCAATTAATGAAATTTAACTTGCAGTGAAGCCGAAAACATGCAGTGCTTGATTTGAATTATTGTGCTGGTTTTACTTGTGTGGGCAGATGAGCTCCACCACAACCGATCTCTCACTCCCTGTCCTGAAAGTGAAAGGAGAAGAAAATAACGATGCAAAGGGCTCAAGGGTTGAGAAAAGGATGGGGATATCGCTCAACCATTATTGTGCTGGGCAAAACAGACTCAGAGTAGGGAGACAGTAAAATTTATTGCCAGTTACTAACAAGCTAGAGAACTGAGAAAAATAAAGGAAAGAAACCAAAAACACCTTCCCCCCATCCACCCTCTTCCACCTCTTCCCCCCATGCAGTGCAGGGAAACGGGGGAATGGGAGCTGCAGTCAGGCCATAGCACTTCATTTCCACCGCTCCTTCTTAGTCACTCTCTTCCCCTGCTCCACGCAGGGTCCCTCCCATGGGATGCTGTCCTTCATGAACTGAACCTGCGGGGGCTGCCCACAGGCAGCAGCTCGTCAACAGCTGCTCCAGATATGGGTCCTTACCATGGGGTCCACTTGTTATGAGCAAACTGCTCCAGCATGGGCTCCTCTCCACGGGCTGCAGCTCAGGCCTGGAGTCTGCTTCTGTCGGGACTCTCCATGGGCTGCAGCCTCCTTCAGGCCACATCACCTGCTCCACCAGGGGCTCCTCCACGGGCTGCAGCATGGAGATCTTCTCTGCTGTTGTACACCATGGGCTGCAGGGCAACAACCTGCTTCAATGTTGTCCTCTCCACAGATTGCAAGGGAACTTCTGCCCTGTCACCTGGAGCACCTCTCCCGCTCCTTCTGCGTGGACCTTGGCATCTGCAAGACTGTTTCTCACTCCTCTCACTCTGCCAGCTGCTGTGTCACTGCAGGTTTTTTTTCTTTTTCTTAAATCTGCTCTCCCAAAGGCACAAACAACATTGCTTATTGGCTAGGCTCTGGCCAGCGGAGGGGCCCTTACCTAACATGGGGGAGCTTCTGGATTCTTCTTGCAGAAGCCACCCCTATGGCCCCCTGCTACCAAAACCTTGCTGTGTAAACCCACTACAATTATTATAACTGTAACACTTATACTTTCATATACTGTGAGGCCAAACCTTCCTAAAATACAATTTTAGCAGCTCTTATAAAGCATAGATATGCTTGAAATGAGGAACACCTTTGTTGTTTTGTATGTTATAATAATTTTAAAGGGAACTGCTTTCTCATCCTTCCTTTCCTTTCCTTTCCTTTCCTTTCCTTTCCTTTCCTTTCCTTTCCTTTCCTTTCCTTTCCTTTCCTTTCCTTTCCTTTCCTTTCCTTTCCTTTCCTTTCCTTTCCTTTCCTTTCCTTTCCTTTCCTTTCCTTTCCTTTCCTTTCCTTTCCTTTCCTTTCCTTTCCTTTCCTTTCCTTTCCTTTCCTTTCCTTTCCTTTCCTTTCCTTTCCTTTCCTTTCCTTTCATTGTGACAGTTTCTTTCAGGATTTCTAGACATGTATTTCCTTAAAGTTTATAGAATTTGAAGTTTTGAAATTTGAAGAATTTACATTCCATAATAATAAAAGGAGTAGTCAATTATTCCTGTCAAACAATGACTAACCAATTTATTGGAACCATTAAAATTGATCCAAGATTTATGATTGCACAAGATGAATTTAAATGTCAGCTAAAATTGGTCTTAGTTCCACTGCTTGAAAAATAACATAGATACTCAGCACTGTCACTGCAGGAGTGCCATAAACTAGCCAAACCTGGCAATCAGAAGTTGTTTTTGCTAAAGGAGTTAAACCAGGGACTGCATCTATTCCCCTTATATCACTTACACAGATCTGTCACATGCTTTTGTTTTCTTTCAAGGTTAACAGATACTTGGAGGCATAGAAACTGGCCTGAAGTTGCAAGATATTAACCCTTTTTTAATACATATATGTAATGTTCTTTTCTGATATTAACACAAATATTCAAATAGTGACAAAAATTTTCCTTTACTATCACTCAGCAGTGTGTTATATGTCTGAAAACTGAAAACTATGAAAAGATTTCTTTTTAATCCAAGTCAGTCTTCATGATGACTTGACTTATCACAGAAACTCTGAACATAGCTGTCTCAGGATCATCTGCTGGTCACAACACAACTTTCTTGACACAAATATTCACAGAGGTCCCCCCTGTTTAAACTGCATGTAAATGATGTATCTGAGTCCATAGTACTATGGACTATAGTACTATGTACATAGTACTATGATGTATCTGAGTCCATAGTACTATAGTACTATGGACTCAGATACTAATGCAGAATCATAAGGAAGAAAGGAATGAATACAAAGCAAATTTTCCATGTCCACCACAGTAACCTGGTTACATCAAGGCAAAATGGATTTTATGTTGTGTCTATTTCTTTTATGAAACACACCATGTAAGAGGAAAAGAGGTACTGATGATATTGTTTAATGTACAAGCACTGCAACAGCATAGGGTTGCCCAGCAACTGTAACTAGCACAATTTAGAGAGAGCAATGCCTGGCTAAATGGGAAGATGAATCAGAGGCATATTGAAACACGCAAGAGAAGGCTGCATTCTCAGTGAACTTTGATTAAAAATAATGCAATGAGGCCCAAACATCTGCCTCTTGCCCTTAGTGCATAAGACAATCAGATATATGCTTCTTGTGAGGAGAATAAGTAAAGGGCAACTGCACAGTGGTTTCAAGTTACACTGCCAGATTGGAGCTCATGCCCACGTGCAATCAATCTTCAGGAAGATATTAGTGCTCAGAGATATATCTCAATTATGACAGCACTTCTCCTAATAGTAACTGCAGATCAAGCAACCTTTCCATACTACTTCTATAATGTGTTTCAATTTTGTCCTGTTGAGAAAACAGAAAAGAAGAAAGAACCATCCGTTTTCCACATCATGCAATGCCAAGTAGCCATCAATTATAGCTAAAGCTATGTAGAATAGAAAGCTATCCTTCAGACACAGAACTGTGCTTTTCTTTTCCTGTTCACCATTCTGACATGGATGTAAACTAATCCAAAAGTAACAAAGCAAGTGTAGCTCCAAGTGAGGGAAATCATTGAGTTTCTGCAGAAAATTACCACTGAGCACTGTGCAACTAATGAATACAAAACAGGAAATTCTTCCATTTAGATATCCTTATTGAAAATATACATTATACATGAGATGAATAGAAGAGAAAGGAGCAAACAGACACAGAGCAGTAAACAGACTAAATGTAGAAATTATATATATATATTTTGACTCCTATTACTTGAAATTTATTAGAGATTCAGTCAGAATGCCTGATGCAAAAAGATAGCAAGGAATGGGCTGGTTAAGAAACAAGAAATAATGAAATGTTTTCATCTTATATCTCTAAAAAAAAGAATTACTTATTTTGAAGTGTCAGGAAGCAACATTTTAGAGAATAAGGAAAGTAACACAGGGAAAAAAAAAAAAAAAAAAAAAAAAAAAAAAAAAAAAACAGATGGTCTAATATAAGCCACAATCAAAGCAGAGTTGAAATCAGTTGGTATAAAGGAAGAATGAATAAAGGAAAAATAGTAGTGATGGTAAGAACTGTTAGTACAACCAGTTAGTGTCTCCTTATCTCCCTGCTAAGTAAATTTGCTATCTAGTCAAGATTCTGCATATGTGGAATTATAAATATTCAACAAAGATAAGTTTTGCTGTTATATTCACACAAGTGCTGGGCTGCATCAACAGGGGAGTTGCCAGCAAGTTGAGGGAGGTGACTGTCCCCCTCCACTCTGCCCTTGTGAGGCCCCACTTGGAGTACTGTGTCCAGGTCTGGAGCCCCAGCACAAGAAGGATGTGGGGCTGTTAAGAGTCAGAGGGTCCAAAAGAGGGCCATGAAGATGATCAGAGGGCTGGAGTACCTTTTCTGTGAAGAAAGGATGTGAGAACTGCGAATGTTCAACCTGGAGAGGAGAAGGCTCCTGGATGACCTCATTGCAGCTTTTCAATACTTAAAGGGGACTTATAAAAAAGATGGAGAACAACTTTTTGCTTGGGCATACAATGACAGGACAAGGTGGAATTGTTTTAAATTGAGAGAGTTAGGTTAGATGTTAGGAGGAAATTCTTCACTCAAAGAGTGGTGAGGCACTGGAACAGGTTGTCCAGAGCAGTTATGGATGCCCCATCCCCGGAGGTGTTCAAGGCCAGGTTGGATGAGGCCCTTGGCAACCTGATCTAGTGGGTGGCCTCCCTGCCGACAGCAGAGGGAGGAACTAGATAATCTTTAAGGTCCCTTCCAACCCAAAACATTCTGTGATTCCATCATTCTATGAAATGCTACTTGAATTATCTTGAAAGGATATTTATGAATTTTGTCTGAAATAGAAGTTAAAATGTGTGTTTTTGTTGCTGTTGTTGTTTGTTTTGTTTCATTTTTGTTTTAATTTGTTAGTATGCTAGTTTGTTTGTTTATTTGTTCATTTATACTCTGAATTACCCTCCTGGCAGTGCATGTAGTTTCTGTGCATATAGTTTCTGTGCATTATGGTGCATAATTTCTGATAGGAAATATCTGTTTTGGTGGAGATAAAACTGGTTAATCCATGATCTAGATCTCATGATTTTAATGGAGGCCAGAACCAATTCCCAGTACCTTATGACAGTTCAGATAATTGAAATAATTTGTGGGTTTCTGTAAAAGTAGGTTAAGCACTTGATTCTTAGAAGCAAGATGAATAGTATTACTCTTTTGCTTAAGTATTTTGGTAGATAAGGAACATTATGATAAATTCACCTAAGTCTGAATGGAAAAAATAACATTTCTTTCCAGCTACACAATGTCACATATTTGGCATATAGCAAGATGTCCTCAAAAATTAAGTCTTAAACCAGTACTCAGGTAGGAGAAAATTTTAGTAAAAGTTTTTTTTTACAAAGAATATGTGTTTCTGAATCTGCAAATCTGCATGTTCATGTAGAGGTGTCTGTGTGTATTTGAATATATAAATACATTAATATTTACATACAAAAATACAATACATACACAGGTATATGTGCACAAAATGCTCCATTTTTGTTAGTAAACATTCAGTTGGTCAGAAAAAAAACAAGGAATAAGATAGAAAGGAAACCAAGTACATACACCTAACTTTCAAAATATTCAGCATGGGTTTTGGAATAACTTTAGTAGATATTTGAGTTAGCTTGACAATTCTGTACCATGTGTTTATAAAATACATCTTGACCCAAAGGTTTTTCCAGTAGATCAGAGAGGAATTGCCATACTCAGAACTTTGGTCACTTGTTTCTTTCTGTTTTAGTTTTCAGGAACAGGAAAAGGCAAAAAGTGATACAGAAACTCCACTGAGATTTCTGTTTGTGAAAATTGAAACAAACAAACAAATAACAACAACAACAAGAAACACTCTATTCCCTTTTTCTGCTTCATCTATTTCAAGCTGGTACGGGCAAGGAATGGGGGCCAATGCTTTTATGGAGGAGGTAATTGGAAGAAGCAGCATTTGACATTGCACCTTCTCTGTCTCTTCATTGTATAAAACTGTATATAATTATTTCCCACCTACTACAATGGTGACATGAATAATAATTTTTCCAGTCACATATAGTACTATGAGAGAAGAAAAATATATAATGTTTGTTTGTGTTTGATATCCTGTTAAGCACTTCAACTCATTAGAGGCACTTGCTTTCAATTTATCTTTAAGATCCTTGGTCAGTTTAAAAAAGTTTCGCCTTTCTGTCCTTTAAAAATATTTTAAAGCATTAAATCCAGAAAAAGCAGTTTTTACAGATGGACTTAAACGACCTAAATGGATGTTTCTGTTTGTTTGTTTTTTCATACCTCTCATACCTCTATTTCTTCATTATTATAATTATTATTCTGCTGAAGCAAATTATCAAGTATTGCTACAGAGAACATACTCCAATACAAGAAATATTAATCCAGATGCCAAGCGGTATTTTAAATGAGGTTAGACCATAGTTTGGTATATGATTACTTTTCCTGCTTCCAAATCCTTTTTCAGCATGCTTTTCATCCTTTTTCAGAAAGGTAATATTGGAGTGCAGGTGGATGTCATATTCTGAAGCCAGTAATGCAGGACATTTAAGATGATTGTTTTTTAATGAGAAAGGATGTGTTTGTTATTGGAAATAGTGTCTGATTTTTGTTTTCTTTTTTCTTGTATTCTTATAACCTTGAAGCCATCATCTCACTGTGAATTTCTAAAGCCATTTTGAAGATCATCAGGTCCAACCATCAACCTGACCTACCAAGACCCATCATTAAACCAGGTCCCTTAGTGCCACTTCCATGCACCTTTTAACTATCTCCAGGATGAGGACCCCACCACCTCCCTGAGCAACCTGTTTCAATGGCTAATCACTCTCTCCACAAAGAAATACTTTTTGATATCCAATCTAAATCTCTCTGTGCACAATTCGAGATCATTTCCTCACATTCGGTCACTCAACATCCAAGAAAAGTGGCTGCCAGCAACCTTGCTGCAACCTCCTTTCATCACTGTAGACAGTGTAGCTCCAGATTAAACAGCCCCAGTTCTCTCAACAGTTCTCTCAACTGCTTCTCATAAGCCTTGTTTTCAATTCCCTTTGCCAGCTTTGTTGCTCTTCTCTGCACACACTTGAGCAACTCAATATCCTTCTGTGCATTTAGCAACCTGGTCTAGTGAAAGGTGTCCCTATCCATATCCGGGGGGTTGGAACAAGATGATATTTAAGGACCTTTCCAACCCAAATCATTCTGTGGTTCTACTAATTGTGAGTGACCTAAACTAGCAAGGACTGATTTCTCTCATTCTTCTTGCCATCCTCACTATATTAAAAAAGAACCAACTTGGAGACCATTGCTTTAAAATTGTGATGGTGGTTCTGCACCATTCTCCCACCTGTCCTTATTTATTTTATGTACCTTACATAAAATACATCTTTGTTTTAAATTCTATGGCAATACAACAAGCAGGAGATTTAATATTTGCACTAAGGGAATCTCTTTGTTTGTTTGTTTGGTTAGTTTTGGTTTTGTCTTCCCTAGTGAAAGTTTATATTTGTGAGTGAATAAAATGTATTAGGAAGCTCAGAGCAGATTTGCAGTTATTTGGTACTTTTTTGCAGTTCAAGATACAAAGCAATATCAGTATATGTTCCCATCTAAATTTATACCCTGTATACTCAGTAAAATTCTGAAACTTTATTAAAAAATACAAAACGAAAGGTAATGAAAGGTAATGAAATAAAGAATTGGGAAACTAAGAACACCTTTTGTTTATTACTGCAGAAGTTTTAGATGTGCATATTGAAAAAAGTAACATTCCCAGAGAGGGAACTCAGAATGCTTTGCTTTTCCCATGATGAATTTCAATAATCTAGAGGAAGATAAGCTTTATAAATCAGTAGATACAGGAATCAGATTTTGTCACTCTACTGTTTGTAATATCATTTCTGAATATGAAATTTTCCTTTTTTTTTTTTACACAATAAGAATTTCATATATATATATATGTATATATATATGTTCTCAATAAAAAAAATATTTAAGAATCTGAAATGGCAGAAAGATGAGAAGACTTGCCCAGGGAGGATGTTAATTTCATTTTTATTAATTTTGCCCCAAAAAGTCAAATTTATTTTTTCCCTGTGTTCTTTACCACTTCTTATTGAAGCTACTGTGCAGGGTCAAGAGTTAATTTAATCAAAAGTTCAGGTTTATTATAACAGTTATCCCAGATATTGTACTGTTTTAACCAGCCACTGGAATTTCTACCCTAAAATGTAAAATGTGGGAAGATAAAGCTGTAGTTGTAGAAGTAAGTTTGTATAATCTATGTCTTTGTAAAGACAGACTTGCTTCCTGTAGCCAATTTGTTCATTTCTGCATCTTGTTCTACTTGTAAAGACATTGAAGAATGGGCCTTCCTTTTCTCTGGGAGTGTCTCTAGCAGAAGTGACATTGTTTGGAGATTCTCAAAGCTTCTGAATTGTTCTAATTTATTTTGTCTGTAATTCAATAAAATAGTAAAGAGCCAAGGTTAACTTAATGCACCATTTAGCATAACTTTAAATTGTGTTTCATTTAAATGTCTTCAGCAAAATTTAATAGCATACTTAAAATTTTTCTGTAAGAAATGGGTTTATGGGCAAGGTTTTGATAGCAGGGGTCCATAGGGGTGTCTTCTGTGAGAATTCAGAAGCTGCCCCATGTTAGACATGGGCCCCACCCAGAGCTATTGGCCAGAGCTGAGCCAATAAGTGATGTTGTTTTCACCTCTGTGAGAGCAGATTTAAGAAAGGGAAAAAGAGCTACAGTGACATAGCAGCTGCGAGAGAGGAGTGAGAAACAGCCCTGAAGACACCAAGGTTAGTGAAGAAGGAAGGGGAGAGGTGCCCCAGGCACTGGAACATAAGTTCCCCCATGGCCTGTGGAGAGGCCCTTGGTGGAGCAGGATGTCCTCCTGCTGCCCACGGTGTCGCAAGGTGGAGCAGGTTTCCAAAACTGCTGTCTGTCAGAGGGTCTGTCATGAGCCAGGACAAAACAAACAGGACAAGACATAATGAACTAAAAGAAAAGCAGGAAGACTTTGAACTGCTGGATTAGTGAGGCACTGAAATAGGTTGCCTGTGAATATTACAAACCTTTCCAGTGACAAGCTTATGACAAAGAATGAGCAATTTTTCTTGCCATTTCCTAAAGGCTTTATTATCATTGTCTACAGATGATGGCATACTTCAAATAGAACTGTGTAATTTTCTTCTTGGGGTGGAGGTTGTGGGGGATAGGACTTTAGTGCATTTTCATAAGCTAATGGAAAAGGAAAGGAAGAGAAAATAAAGAGTGACTCTCAGGCAATTTATTCTTTTAATTAAAACACACCATAAGAATAGTATCAAGATTTGTAAATGCTAGGTCATGAGAACAGCACAAAAACAAAAGGGAAAAAATATTTCCACAGAGACTTTAAAATAACACTGCCAAGAAAATAGATAAAGAGCTGCAAGCCAAAGGTGGACTACAGAATGCTAAATAGCATGTGCTCAGCATTACAGAGGCTAAGGTTACCTGATGTACTGTTTAGCTTTGTGATGGACCAGATGAGGTCTCAAGGTCTTTTCCAGACTTATATTCCAGGTTAGAAAAACTTGCATGATCTGTATTTTCTCATTTAAAACATAGTTGTAAGTCTTAAATAGTGTTTCATGTTTAAAAATTAAATTCAAATTAATTTAGACAAATGTTGACATCCAAATTAAACTCATCATATCTCAGGACCAAACTTTTATAGCAGCTTAGTGGTGTCCAAATAGGACAAGCAACCAGGTACTGGAGAAAAAAATAACTAAGTACAAGATATGATATGACTTCTGAATTGGCTGCCATCTGATTAAACAGGGTAGGGACATTAGAAGCTTGCAAAGCTGGACAGCTAGGGCCCCAAAAAGTTAAAGTGGGTATCCTATTTTTCTGAGTTTATGATGCTGGTATCAACTAGACCAGATGGGCATGGTGTTGATCAATGGGAACATGTGTCATAGAAAAAAAGAAAACATAACTGAATAGAAATCACTGCTATACCATCTGAAGAATAAATAAATAAATAAATAAATAAATAAATAAATAAATAAATAAATAAAAGGTTATAGTCATAGGGGTCTCCCTTCTGAAGGGAACCGAGGGCCCAATTTGTCATCCACACCCAATCCATAGGGAAGTCTGATGTCTCCCTGGGGCATAGGTAAGAAACGTTGCTCAGAAAGTCACTCACCTGGTACACCCCTCTGATTATTACTCTTCATTGGTTTTTCAAGTTGGCAGTGATGAGGCATCAAAGCGAAGCCCAGGAGTGATCAAAAAGGACTTCATGGCTCTTATTCCCCTTCCTCAGAAGAGGGAAGAAGAAACTATGCTAGAAAGAAAAACAAAAAAACAAATACAAATAAACAAAAATGTGTCTCAGGTTGACATAAGGAATTAAAGGAAAAAAAAAAAAAAGTGACTGCGTGGAAGCACAGAGAGAGAAAACGAATAGTCTACTTCCCATCAACAAATGATGTTCATCCATGTCCTGGGAAGCAAGGCCTCAATACACGTAGAAGTTCTTTGGGAGGGCAGACATCTTCATAACAAGAGCTCCCCCCTCTCCTTCCCCTTTCCCACCTTTTATTCCTGAGTATGACATCATATGGTATGGAATAATCCTTGGTTGGTTTAGGTCAGCTGCCCTGGTGACGTCAGCTCCCGTGTCACCTCTTGCTCATCCCCTGCCTACTGCCTCTGGGGGTTTGGAGAGAGCCTTGGCGCTGTGCCAGCACTGCTTAGCAATAGACAAAACACTGATGGGATACCAATGCTGTTGTAGCTACAAGTGGAGAGCACAGCACTGTATGGACCATTGCAGGAACAGTTAACT
Source organism: Anas acuta (assembly GCF_963932015.1). Classification (NCBI taxonomy): domain Eukaryota; kingdom Metazoa; phylum Chordata; class Aves; order Anseriformes; family Anatidae; genus Anas; species Anas acuta. The sequence goes on along the minus strand of NC_088986.1, from coordinate 18,898,144 downwards.
CCATGCCATCCAGAACCAGTACAGATATATAATGACTAGAAATGACTATGTCTTTGTTTCTATGGCTTAAGCTTGGGTTTTGTAAAAAAATCTGTAATTTAGTTTATATTTCAGCAGCAGGGTTTTGCTGTGATACATTGAGAACATATTTTCAAAATATTTACGAAAAAAATAATTTATCAGGCTAATAAATTTTCAGCTTGTTCAGTCATTTATTGATTTCAATATAAAAAGAAACAAGAGTATAGTCAGCAGAAAAAAATATATATTTTTACTGTGAGAATATACATACATATGGAAAAATAATATTTGTTTGGAATTTTTTTTTTTCAATGTTTTAGTAATGAAGAGTGAGAAATTTTCTGCCAAATAAAGAAAAATATTGAAGAGAATTTAAGGTGAAAAATGAATGAAACAAAGCTGCTTAACCTCAGCTGAGTATTGGTTGTTCTTCTGGATATGTTAACTGTTGTTACAGTTCTCAGAAATTTGTACTACCTACATCCCTTTTCTAGAAACAGAAGCTTGGCAGTATGTGGACATACCTAATTTTTCAGTGGACATACCTAATTTTTCAGTCACTGCTGAACATCAGAAAAGCTGAAATGGATATATGTGACATAGTAAAAAAAAAAGTCAGAATACATTTGAAACTCACAATTCATGCTCATTTAATCATATATCACTTGACAACCACTTTCATGCTTATACTGGGACATAAGCTAAAGTCCTCAAACATAACATGGTGAGGGACAGCAAGCAGGGGCAGCTCCTCTGCTCAAGAAGCTGGTGAAGAAATTTGTCTTGAGGTTGTGAGTCCTTTATAGATGCAAAGGAGAATAAAGGAGTATGGAGACATACAGTGCTGACTTTGGAGCTAGGTGTATGAACAGGGCAGTAGCAGAATGCAGCATTGCAGAAGCAGAACATTTTACAGGTGTACTCAGGTCAAAGATCCAGAGCTCTAATGATGCAGAGACAATCACCTGAAACTTGTCTTGCTATCAATATGCCAAGATAAGTAAATTTACATAAAAAATTTAACACCAGTTCTTATTCTGTCTGATTTTACCAAAGAATGTTTTTTACAAGTCTTGTTCTAGTAGTATAGTAAAAGAAGACCCAAAGCAACAACTATTTCCTCTTTTTTCCTGTTGTTAAGACTTTTTTATTGTTTGTTTTTTAAAGTTTACACAGTGATGGGACATCACTGCAGACACTAGTCATCTTGATAATTAATAGTATATCAATATAAGAACAATACAGTGAAGTCAGTATATAATGCAAGATACAATTCAGTGATGAGGATATTAGAATATGATATTAAAGCACAGACTGCAATTATTCATGATTAGTACCCCAAGAGATTTCATCTACATGGGAATACATATGCAGTTCCTATTTTAAACTATCTTGTGAAACTGTCTTTTACCTGATATTCAAATATTTTTATAAATATTTAAATATTTTACTGATGATACTGATATTTTACTCTTTTACCTGATATTTAAACAAAAGAGGCACGTGTGATTAAACTACTTGATTCTGAGAGGTGAAACAGCATCTTACACTATCTCTGTGTCTGAAAAAGTGAGCATTGTTAAAAAAAAACAAAACTAAACAAAAAAAGACAAGCAAAACTCTAACTCTTACCTCAATCCATAAAAAATGAGCCTAGTTGTGTTATGGGAAATTATCAAAGTGAAAATTGTTTGAGAAGAAGCAGAAAGTATGTATCTACATATCTGTATCTGTCTGACTGACTATCTGTCATCACAGCTGTAGAATTATCCACCTGCCGTGTGGGCACATGCAAAGATTGGCTCAGACATAACAGAAAGGAGTTGTGAATCAATTGCTCTGAAAATTGTGCATTTCCTCCTCTATGATCTCTTACTATCTGACTACAGTTGACATTTACCACTGGGAAGCAATTAGCATCATTTTAGTATTAGAACTATTTCCATGCTAATTATTTTCATAAAGGAAATGTCAAGATTTCTTCAATATCCAATACTTTTTTTTTTTTCTTTTTTTGTACTGAATTGTATATAAGAGTCTGTTAAAATGGCACTTCAGGTTTTTGGGCAGAGCTTTTCAAAGGTGAAAATGAGAGGTGGCTTCTAATTCTAAATGTCTCTCTCTTTTTATGTTGAAAAATAATATTGTGTTGAATCTCTACACTCGGTTTTCATTCTGAGTTCTGTTAAATTTATCTGAATATACAGATAATCACTACTAGATATGGTGTTCACAGATTTTTATTAAGCAAGTGTGGTGGTTTTACCGTGCTGGGCAGCTAAACCCCACAACTGCTCTCTCACTCCCCCTCCTTTAGATGAGGAGGGGGAGAAGTAAAGCAAAGAACAACTCATGGGTTGAGATAAGGATAATTTAATTAAAGGGAAATAATTATAATAATTAAATAAAGACTACCATGAACTAAACAATTTAACTAAGGGGAAATAAAAAGGGAAAGGGAGGGGAAAAGGAAAAAAAATAAAAAGAAGGGAGGAAAACAAACAAACAAAATAAATGAAGGCTATATGGAAGTGCAGAGGAAAGAAATTACTCTCTGCTTCCCACAAATGAGCGATGATTTACCACGTCCTTGAATTTTGAAGCAAGGCCTCAACGCACGCAGCCGGTGTTCGAGGGGAGGACCAACATTTTCTCTATAAGAGCCCACCCCTCCCCTCTTCTTCCTGTTTCCACCTTTTATTGCTGAGTGTGACATCACATGGTATGGAATATCCCTTTGATTGGTTTAGGTCAGCTGCACTAGTGATGTTTCTCTCCTCACTTTTTTGCCCACCCCCTAGGAGGGTTAGAGAAAGTCCCAATGCTGTGCCACTGCTGCTCAGCAGTAGACCCAACACTGGTGTGATAACACTGCTGTTCCAGCTACAAGTACAGAGTACGGCACTGTATGGGCTGCTGCTGGGAAAGTTAACATTCCAGCCAGACCCAGTACAGCAAGTTAACAGAAGTATGCATGATAAAACAAAACAAAACTGAATCACAGAATCGTCTAGGTTGGAAGAGACCTCCAAGATCACCTAGTCCAATCTCCGACCTAACACTAACCAGTCCTCCACTAAACCATATCACTAAGCTGTACATCTAAACGTCTTTTAAAAAGACCTCCAGGGATGATGATTCAATCACTTCCCTGGGCAGCCCATTCCAATGCCTAATAACCTTTTTGGTAAAGAAGTTTTTCCTAACATCCAACGTAAACCTCCCCTGATGCAACTTTAGCCCATTCCCCCTCATCCTGTCACCAGGCATGTGCAAGAATAGACCAAAACAAAACTGTTTTCAATTATAAAAAAAAAACATTCTTTGTTAAAGTTCTACTGATTTTTAATTCCTAACAAATAGCAAGCTATTCTGTGTCAAGGAAATAGCTGACCTGAATACTTGTGTAACTGCATTCTCTTAAAACACTGCAATTTAATTTCTGTCTGTACCAAATCTCAGGTACTAGAAGAACAGGTTGGTAATCTTCAAAACTGAGAGCAATGAACCAATACATCCAGCCCATTCCAACAGAAACACGCTTTTTTTTTTCTTTTTTCAGAACAACCACCATGCATTTTCCAAAGGTATCTGGTTACTAGGGGTATGAAAGAAGCAAGACTGCTCATACTGTATGCTGACTTCTCATAGCTCGCTGACAGACATTTAGGACAGCTCAAATTTAGTTCTGTCTCTCTTTTTTTTTTTTTTTTTTCCTCATTCTTTCCCAGCTGTCTAATTATATTTACAGCATATTTTTTGTTCCCTCTTACTCTCTTATTTTGTTTCTCTTCAGTCTAGGGTTAACATGTTGGTCTCTTGTCTTTTGTTCTTTTAAGGGTTTTCTTTGCTACAAGAAGAAGAAAAAAAAAATCTCATTTACAATAAAATGGTGTCGAATAAATAATCTTTAGAAGTCTATGGTAACTGAAGAATTAACATTATAAAGTTTGATTTTTTAGTGATGAAGTGACTGAATTACTTCACCTTTTTTTTTCCTTCTGGACCCAGAAGAATTACCTCAGGATGTAGATGTCCTGACTTTTTCTGTTCTGATAGAAAATCTTGGAATGTTTCTCATATTATAACAGGACCAGAACTCTGGCTTGTGTTTCATGTCTCTGTTAGGTCACAGAGGTGTGAGACACCTTATTTCCTTCAGGATTCAGTAGGAAGCCTTGAATGGGGATGGAATTTAGCATATGTCTTCGTTGGAAACACAGTTTAATGCAACCAGCAGGATAGAGAACTCAGGCACAACAACTGGTCATCAATGGAAAATTTGTAATTCTTCAGGATTTTCACCTTCTAGCTTATGTATGGAAAGAATTTTTAGAAGATGAGAAAATAGAGTGCTAGGTTGGGGAAGGTTCAGCATGATACATCAGGTCAAAATGGTTCAGTGTTCACACCTGGAAATAATCCAGAATTATTTAATTTAACTGTAACATGGTACAAAATATATATATATGAAAAATCTAATGATCCTGGTATGATAAATGTGCGCCCAACATATTTCAGTGGAGGAAAAATAATCCTCCATTGCACTGATGGAACTATCTTGTTTTACTTTAATTGAGTAAGACAAAAAATCCCATGAGGTATGATGTCAACAAGCCTCTTTGTAATATAAAAAGTTTTAGCATACTTAGAATCAAGGAAGTAGGTTGCTTAACTTAATTACTAAGAGATAAGTTTGATCAAAGTTGAAGAATGTGAACTGCATTCTCAAATCTAAGAAGCTTCATTTAGAAAATGGACTTAATAACAAACACTTCTATTCATTGTTGGAGACTTATGATTAATATTTGATCTAAAGAATGCCTTATATCTAAGATTCTTCCATTATTTACATTTATTATGCAGCTTTATCCTGACACTGCCTTCTGGCTTCACTATTGTTAAGAAATATGCGACCAAGATAATCATATTATCTTCCATCAGTGCTGCAATCTGCTTAACTGAAAAAAAAAAAAAAACATATGCAATATTGCAGTGCTTCTATTGACAGAGGATTTAACTAGAACTGACTGTTTTGACAGTAACTCACTCTCTTGACTTCTGAACAAAGAGTGCTGCAAAATGGGAAGTTGCCTTCATTTCAGAGGGCTGAAATTTAGCTTCTGTTCACAGCCCCAAAGTAAGAAATGTTCAAGATAGTACAATGGAACTAGAGTACATTTCTGTCTGATACGTATGGTGATATAGACAGCCAACAGGTCACATAAATGTGATGTACACTGAAGATGAATAGTATATTTTACTATACATCTCATTCCACTAATTTCACTAATTGTTTATTATGTTTGTGGTTTTTGTTTGTTTTGTTTTGTTTTGGGGGGTGGTGGTTGGTTTTGTTCCTTTCTTTGTTTTGTTTGGTTTAAAGTATTTTTATTGTGCAAAGAAACATCGATTTTCAATGACTACAATCCTACCTATTTTAGCATTTTCAAAACAATAAATATAATTTAAACTGTTTATTTAATATTCTTCTGGGATGTTTCAGCCTCATTAAAACATAGCGAACATAATTGGAAAAATTAAGATTTATGTCAGGGAGGCTTTTCACAGCAATTTAACTGCCTTATGACTCTTGTCTGAAAGTTTTTTGTAGAAATTTGTTGTTGGTTCTGTTTGCTTGTTTGTGGTTTTGTTTGTTTTGTTAAAGGTGTTCCTTTGTGTTTTGAATGCAATTCCCAAGAACAATCAGAATAACCAGAGAAAGTCGATCTAATGTAAAAATCTTCTTTTCCTTAAAATCTGCATGCTGTGTAGCATACTCAAGTCAGGGGTGAACAAAGTTCCTGATCTTAAAGAGAAAGCTCAAAGAGAAGGCAAGAGGTGATATTCAATTTTGTGGATTTCAGCAATTCCCCTGCTGATTTCTGTTTCTCTAAGAGAATAACAGCTATAGAGTGCTAGAGCCACTTCTTTCTTAGGCTTTACAATGCTTTATCCTAGTTATTGCTCCCAATGCAGATCAAATGGAGAAGGTGGGTTCTGAACAAGTCTGGCAAAGACCAGTCCATGTTGAATTGATGCTATAAGTGGAATAGATTTTTGAACTTCTTGGACTTTTGCAAAAACTGCTTTTCTAAAGTATCAAGTGGAGTCCAAAAAATACTGTGTCACCTCATGATGGGACTAAGTCATCCAACTTCAAAATCAATTCTGAACTGAGACAGAGAAGTTATGCAACTCACATTCACTCAACAAAACGTGTCTCCAGCATCTGTTACTGTTATTAGTTAATATAGTAATTGCAGATAAACAAGCAGCTATACATTTGGTTTTAACTTGTAGATGAAAGTGTCAGTCAGTTTTGTGCTCTGAAGATGTTTCACTTTGTATTTATATTGATGGTTAATGGGGAAATTAATTTCATGAGGCAGAGAAAGAAATAGCATCTTTTGAGAAGCAAGCATCTGCCTAAGGTGCACTAGAACTAGAATTATCAAAAAACACCTTTCAGCCTCTGAATATTTGTTATGGTATAAAGATGATGTAGGATGAACTTTATTTTCTAAGTCATATCTTGCTGCTTATGCTTAGAAAGAAATTCATCAGAAAGAACTATCCATTTGAGCTAAAAGAACTGGGAAGTAAGTTCTTAAATCTCACTATCTCCATGTTTCTGACTGAATGAAAACAGGAAAGAAACAACCTAATCTTCCCAAAGAACTGCCAGAGTTATATGTGAGACTATCCAATAATAGTAATATAGACAGAAAGAAGCAGTTGTAAAGAAATAATTGTATGCTGCAACTGCTGACAGAAATGAAAGACAGAAGGTTATGAAAATATGCAACTATGGAAAACGGGCTTTAATCATGAAACATTTTGCAACCTTAACAGAAGCTCGTATCATTCTGTAAGGAGGTGGCTTTTGCTGCTCTTGGAGACTTGGAGACTCTCTCTCTCTCCCCGCTTCTCCCCCTCTCTCTCACGTAAAGTTTGTTGTTGTTGTTGTTGTTGTTGTTTTTCCATAATACAATGAAAATAAACAGTAACTTAATTCTACCAACCAAGAGAAGGTAAAGGATCCATATTATTCCCCATATACATGTTTTAAACTGTCAAGCCTGAAATATTTTATAACTTTTGTGAATTATTCAATTCTAAAAATTGTGCTTGCCATAGCTAGGGTCCCAAAAATAAAGTATTTTTAAATTTAGTGCTCAAGGAGAGGTTAACCGTGGTATATCAGATCAAACTGCCAGGTACATTGCATTATAGAACATGTTGAGATGAAAAATGACAACTCATTGCAGGCTGACATTTTACATTGGACATTTATTTATTAGTCCAGTACATTGGACTTTAATTTATTGGACATCATCCTACAATAACTAACATTTTTTATTACTACACATATTTCTCCAATTAGCTATCCAAAAATTAGGGTCTAAGTTAATTGATTCTGTTATACTTGTGTAAATCTCAGCTAATTCTATGTCCTTCAGAAGAGCTGATCTGGTGTAACTCATGGCAGGATCTGGTTATCTCTACAGACTCCTTTGGTCATTCTTAGCTGCTCATTTATAAATGTATAATAGCTAATGAAAAGTACTACAAATATTTATTTGTGAGAGTGTATTTGCTTAGGAAATTTGTCCTTAAACTATCTGACATGTCTATCACAACTGGCATTTTATTAAATTTGAAAATACATGGGCAAGTGGAGCAGTGTTATATCAAGCATACAATTGTGAATTAGAAAAATCCGCTGGTGTTTGTGTTTTTCTTATCAGACTATAGGCTACTTTAAGAGAGTTTGCAACAAGCAGTTTTAAGAGCACCTAAGACATGTTATTCTAGGATAAAATACCTTTTGAAGAATACGCTGAAGAATTTCCCCCTTCAGGTATTGTTCTTTTATCTATATAGTGGGAAAAGAAAACAAACATAAAACAAACAAACAAACAAAACAAAACAAAACAAAACAAAAAATGCTTCTGAATTCAGCATATACAAATTATTCTTCCTACTTCTTTCTTTTTTACAGAAATATATTATGCTGGAATCAATAATGATTAAATCCATCTCTAACAGTTCTAGAGACAGATTAGGGCTTTTTAGTAGTGCAGATAAAACTTAACTTTATGGTAGCAGCCAAGTGGGCCGAGAGGGAGGTTTGTGAGAAAATTAACATCCAGTTAGTTAGATTTGGAAAGCAGTGTGATGAATGGAGTTGAGATGGATGGTAAGGAACAGTTGTGGAGCAGAAACTGTGATGTCATGGAGTAGAAACTGTCTTTCTCTTCTTTCCACCCCTCCAGTGGGAATTTGGGGGCAAATTTTAATAACAATAGATGTAATTACAAAACTGTTCTTCAACAACTTGTAATACAAGTATTATTTCATGACATGGTCTAGCTGTGTAAGACTGGTCCAGCTACTCAAAACCTCCTACAGAATTAGTGCTACTTCCATTTTAAATGGAAATGGTTGCCTATATTTATTTCAGACAAATATATTAAAATTAAAAAACAAACAAACAAACAAAAAACACAGAGCTGTTAAACTGAAAATCTGAATAAGACTTTTCTTCTAAATTCTAGCTTGCATATTATATTAAGAAAGACAAAAAAATCTTCTGAAGAAGAATATTTATATATCGATTTTCAGAAGGAGTGTATCAGAAGATATGTTATACTGTCTGCTAAATATGGAGGTTCAGAAAAATAGGATCAGTGTCTTTTGTTCTGTGGGAAATTCAAGTTTATTATTGACAAAATGTATATTTACTGCTGTGTCTTCCCCCCCCCCCCCCCCAATGGAAGACACACAAAAAGGAAAAAAAAAAAAGTTTATTTAACTTAAAATTGATTCTAATAACACCTATAAAAATCTCTTAAAAACCCAGACGAAATTCTCAGAGCTCAGGAGGGTCAGTGAACTCTCATCTCTGATTTAGGGTGGGTTCATCAGAGACTAAACATTTCTGCTGCTACTTACAGACAGAAGTGGTTGGTCTGTTAAAGAGCATGAGTAGTATAGTTTTAGTTTTGTGATATCTAAAACTTTCAAACTTATAAAACTCAGATAAAACTCAGATGACCAGATAGTAAACTCAGGTATGAAACATGCCAGACAAATCCCTAGAAAACTCTCATATTGCTAATATACAAAAACTAATACCTCAATGTAGCACTATAATATTATTTTTTCTTTCTGCATGAGAAGAAAGGAAAAAATATCTAGATTCCTAAAGCACACTCTGAAGTATCTGACATTTTTTTGCTGTCCCCCTCAATGAGGAAATGGTCCTTTGACAAAGTGCATTAAAAATTAACAGTCTTGTTAATTTGAGACCTGGTACTTAAGATAAAACTGGGAATCAAAACATGTCTCTACATACTTGTTTGCTGAATATTATGCTGCCATCTGTTCCCTTTGTCAAAGTCTGTTGTACCAGGTATTTCAGGGGGAAAACTTCATGAATTACCTACTCTTTTGAGTAGCCTGTATTAGAAACTAAACTAAGCTAAACTAACTAAAATCTTCATTCCACTGCAATACAAATATCGATCTGTCAAAGGATAGAAGTTATTTGGTGAATGTTAACTAGGTCCATATATCATAAAAATGCACGTATGGACTTTTTTTCTAGGCCTAATATTTTCATTTTAATTCTTTTTTTTTTTCTTTGTTTTTAAAACTAGATCCGCATCTTCCTAGCAACAATCAAAAATGTACTGAAGACACTACTTACTCAAGGTAATGTTTACGATGTCTAGGGGAGTTTATATCATCCCTTGGAAAGAAGAAATCTCTTATGAAAAAAATATAAATATAAATATATATAATTCATATATAGATATAAATTCAATAATTTAACATAATTTAAAATATCTATATTAAATAATGTATTTAACAAATACTAACATATTGAATATATTGAACACAATGTTATATATTATAAAAATAATATATTTAATATATAAATATTATATATTTATATCAAATATTAATATATAAAATATAATTCAATTAATTTAATATATAAATATAATAATTTATATATTTGAATTTATCTAAATTTATATTAAAATGTATAAATATAGATGTATATTTATATTTTTATTTATATATATATATATATATATGAAGTATGTATATATATAATCCTTCTTAATCCAAGTTTATATGTGGGATTTCTGTCTGTGGAGGTACTCACAGCTCCCGGGAGCAAAGACCCTAGTGACATGCACTAAATTTGAAGCTGGCCTTGTTTGGAACAGGAGGTTGGACTAGAAAGATCCTCCTGGCAACCCTGCCCACCACATTTATTTCAGGATTCTGTAATTTTTAGTGGTTTTAGAAAATATGCCAGTACTTCTGGCCAGTACTTGTGAGGATCCTTAGCTTTTGTTTTAAGTCCTCTTTTTACAGGTCTGCTGATATTAATGGTCTGCATATTCAACTGATTAAAGTCAGCCAACTTTAGTGATGCCTGTAATATAATGTGTAAGCTGATTTAACCCGAGCTGATAATTTGACCTTTGGTTATTGATAAAAAGGTCTCCATCCAGATCCATAAGTTAAACTTAGGGTTGCTTTATTTATACACTGCTAGTGGCAGTACAGTTCTTATGTTAGTCGAGTGGACTGTGTACAACATGCCAACATCTCTGTATAGGCTAGCTGCAAATCTGTTCACAATATTTATTTTCTAATGCATAAACAAGAACCCAACAGAGTTCTTAACAATTTTCGTTTTTCTACAGAAATATCAGGTCATCATTATTCACTCTTGTAATTTAAATTTTTACCAGAGGAGTTGTACCCTAGATGTACCTTTCTTCCTCCAGTTTTCACCGTCTCCGGGTGCTTAATTAGGTCACTGTACTCCTGCCATAAAAACAAAAAACAAGAGGCAATTTCACCCCTTCTTACTTTCTGTCTTTTATTCCCTTCAATTGATTTTGTGAAAAGAAAGACCAATATTGCAGTAAGCATGAACAATATTGAAAATGATATGCCTTATCTACCTGATTTGGCTGAAACAGCTTCATGTTTTTAGCCATTATACTGCTCATGTTTGTTAGAAACCAAGTTGTAGGTAACAGTCTCAGTAACACATTCCAAGTCAAACAAGAGCAGTGAGTATGTGAAGAGGCTCATTTTACATGTGTTTTACACTTCACCCAACTCTGGATAAAATGGGTTTCTATAAAGTCATTGATGTGTACAAAAATCCTACCAGCCCCCTACATTCCCCCCCCCCCCCCCCCCCCCCCCCAGCCTTCCCAAACACTGCCTCTAAGATTTATTTTCCATTCTGTATTAATTCATCTGTCTAATGTGCTTGGTAAGCATCCAACTCCATGTTAAGCTGTATCCTCAGTTCCACATCTCTCCCTAAAACCTACATCTCCTCTCAACAGTAATACACCATCCTGTCTCAATTTACACAGGGCCATTAATACAACAATTATTTGTCAGTGAGTGCAGGAATGATACGGCAACATGATTTCCTGAACACACAGCTCAATAAATTTGTGCTCATTCCTCAGTAAATTTATGCTCAGGTCATGAGACCAGAGTGAAACCCTCTGAGGATGTGGTTGGCTTTTAACAGAACTGTTGCTGATCCTACCCGCTCAGAAACCTATTGCAATGTCTCTTGAAATCACATATCTCACAGTCTTCTTTGAACACTCCTGCAACAGGCTGGAACAAGTATCTAGCTCATGAATTTCTCATTCTCTTAGTTATTTGAAGGTACTTACTACTTCTTACGACTTACTACTGCTGCTGACTTCACTCTTCTGCCTGTGCAGCAGGTTTTTTTCAGTGGGCTGATGCTACTTTTACTCCCACGAAGGAGGTTTTAAATAGGATTTATTTTTTATTATTATTTTTGTTTTGTTTTGATGGAGGAGAATATATGAGCTGTTAAAAACAGAAAGTCGCAAGAAGCAATTTTTTCCCTTATTTTAATTATATTTTCTCCTATGAGAGGTCAAGAGGGGGAAGAGTCTGAGTTTACCTAAGAATCAAAATAAAATTTCACACTGCTCCAGGAAAGGTAGTTATAAAAACAAAACAAAACAAACAAAAAACAAGAAGTAATTTGGTTAATAACAACCCACCCTCAAAGTTGACATTTTCATCAGCAAAACAAATTGTCAGAAAGATATAACTTATTTAAACTTGTGTGTCAAAAGATTTCAACTCCCCACCTCCCCATTCAATACAGAAAGATAATTTTACAGTTGTAATTATTTCTTGGTTGATTAGTATCAATGAAGGTGTACAGGAAGACCTTCTGATCTAGAGTATTTATTCATGCCCTTCTTATTTACTGAATTATTTGTTTACTGTGTAATGATTTCTTAAAATGATTCCTTGCAAGATCTGTTGTCACTATCTTCCTGTGTATGAAATTCTATGTTGAGTGATGTTATTTTAGACACAGAGGTAGGAAAAAAAGTGTTAAGCAAGTTGAATACTCTTTAAGGGAAAGTGATAAAAAAATCCTATGTTAAGTGCAACTTGCTGTGGGTATACTGCACATGAAATTGTCTGTATGTGTACAAAGTACTGAGAGAATGAGAGACAACATTTCTGTCTTTGTATTACAGGCAGGTTTTTGTTTGTTTGGTTGTTTTTTTAATTGTGTGTGTGTGTGTGTGTGTATGTGTTTTCCTGTTCTTTCTTGTAGAAGAGAATGCCTCTTTTGGTTCACATTTAACAGTTATGTTTTCTGAGAATAATCCACATATGTTTCCAGTGAAAATAACTTTTCAGTGAAAATAAGTGCATTCAAGACTCTTAAACAATTTTTAAGTAAGTACACAACAGACAGTGATATTCTTAATTTCTCTGAATTTACCATTTCATTAAATCATCTTTAGTATGTACAGAAGATTAAATCGGACTGAAATCCAAAGCACAAGGCATTAATATTGAGGAATTGTCCTATATTTATTTTATTTTATAATATAACATTTCAGCTAAAACTAAGTTTATTTAATAATAACCTAACACATCTAAAATTGAAGAAATAATTATGCATGATCTTTAAGTGTCCATAATTAGTCAGAAAATACAAAGATTGAATGTATTCTTCGTAAGAAATGAAACTAGGGGAGAAATTTAGGAATATATAAATACTGAAATTAAGGTTATTGTACTCGAAAGAAGTGATTGCAATTTGATTGTTTTGAAGCGAAATATGACAGTATGTAGAAGTTTTATGTTCTCTGTTTGGTATATCAACTATTGATTTATCCTGAAGCTACTGAGTAGAATCAGGAGGTAAAACAAAACGAAAGTTAAAAAAAAAAGGGGGGGGGGGAGGATTACTCCTAGTCTTGGGCTTGTGTTGGCTTTCTTGACATGTTTTTCAAAAGCAGATCAAAACTATGCTGTATTTGAATTGTAGCAATAGCTGAAAAGAATGGAAATTTTAGAGGAAAAGTACTGTGGGTAAATCTGTATACTCTGAGGCAGTGGCACCGCTACTGGCCAGTAACAATACCCATGACTATGTGACAATGAGCAGGGCTGCAATCAAGTCTTCCATAACCTGGTGTTTAAAGATAGTGGAATCTGGTTCTCCTTTTGATGCACTATTAAAAGTTTTATTGTAATTTAAGTACACGTATTTGAAGCCAAGAAACTGTTTCTCTTACATCAGAGGAATGAATAGTAATATTAAAACCAAGGTAACTTTCAAAGGCAATCTGTTAAAACATGACCCACTTTTTTTTTTTTTCTTCTTTTTTCTTTTGTGATAGTGTTGCACACATGAAGAATTGAATTTCATCTTTATTGGAGAGATGTGTGATTGAGTTTTCAGATTATCTTTAGTTATTCCAAGTAAAGTCATAAACTGTAACTAGATTTATGCTATTGGCATATGCTACATATGCAATGGCATGACTATTTAGGAAATGCTTTTGTAATGAGAATGTCTAAAAACCAAACTTAGAGATGAAAAATTATTATAACTCGTTATTTTCCAGGATAAAAGGTGAAAATTTCATAAATTCACCATTTATCATCTTAGGGGCATGGGTTTCCATATGGTCTTACAGATGATTTGCTAAAATATTGAGTCTTGATATAATTATGACAAAATTGCATATTCTTTGTCCAGTATTTCAGACCACCACCACATACGGACTGGTTCAGAGGGCAAATAATGAACTATTCATCTGGCATGTTTTTAAACAGCCATGTGTGACTGAAGCTACTGCGAAGTCTGAAATGGCATAAGTAGCTCTGCAAGAAATGGAAACTGGAAGACAGAATACATATGAAGCTGTCCCAAATATTTGACAAATTTAATTTATCACTAGCTACGGACTTATTGCATGTTTTTTTTTTTAATTTTTAAAATATTATTTATTTATTTATTTTTACCGCAATGGGCAGAAAAGGAGTGAAATAAGTTATTTAGCACATAAACAGGTGGATAGATGATGGAAAAGCAGTGGATGTGGTTTATCTTGATTTCAGTAAAGTCTTTGACATCATCTCCCACAGCATCCTCGCAGATAAACTGACGAAGCGTGGTTTGGATGATTGGGTAGTGAGGTAGACTTTGAACTGGCTGAAGGGAAGAAGGCAGAGAGTTGTGGTCAATGGGACAGAGTCAAGTTGGATTCAGTGGGAATTAGTGGGGTCTCTTAAGGGTCGGTACTGGGACCAGTATTGTTCAGTATATTCATCAATGACTTGGATTAAGGAATGGAGTGCACTGGCAGCAAGTTTGCTGATGACACTAAATGGGGAGTAGTGGCTGACACACAAGAAGACTGTGCTGCCATCCAGTTGGACCTAAACAGGTAGAATTGGGTGGGAAGAAATTTAATGAAATATAATGAGGGCAAGTGTAGAGTCCTGCATCCGGGCAAGAACAACTCCAGACACTAGTATAAGTTGGGGACTGCCCAGCTGGAGAGCAGTGCAGGGGAAAGAGACCTGGGTGTCCTGGTGGGCAGCAGGATGACCATGAGCCAGCACCGTACCCTTGTGGCCAGGAAGGCTAGTGGCATCCCGGGGTGTATTAGAAGAGGTGCCATTAGTAGGTTGAGAGGTTTTCCTGCCCTTCTACTCTGCCCTGCCCGCATCTGGAATATTGCATCAAGTTCTGGACCCCTCAGTTCAAGAAGGATATCTAGGAAGAAGGATCTGCTTTAGAGAGTCCAGCACAGAGCAACAAAGATGATTAAGAGAGTACAGCATCTCCCTTACGAGGAAAGTCTGAGTGAACAGGGTCTTATTAGCTTGGAGTAGACTGAGCACTGACCTTATTAATGTCTATAAATTAATGTGAAAGGTTAATTTCAGGAGGTGACTTGCAGGGCTGTCCCCCACCTCTCAGCACTTGCTGCCATTTGCAAGTTACCCAGGTTTTGCTGAGGATGTAGGATAACATCAGGGAGTCTGACGGGCATGGTGCTCCATGTGTGTTCTCTGCATGGCGCAGAAGAGGTGGAGCCTACTGCTGCCAGAGTGGCAGCAAGGGGACAGGATATTTGCAGCTCCCACTGAATAGAAAGGTGCAGCTGTCAGTGTCATTGTCTGCATTGGGAGAGGCAGCAAGGGTGGCAGAGACTCTGTCTCTTCACTGGTAGTACTGCTGCACAAACCTGTGCACCCTCTAGGCACTAGCAGCATGGAGATGGGGACACCCTGCCCCAGGGTCTGACCGCAGCAGCTGCACACGCAGCCCACAGACACCCATGCACGCAGAACAGAACAGAAGAGACAGCCCTCATCTATGAAATAGTTCTGAACAATTTTATTCAGAAGCCCCGTCCTCGGGACCGAAGCTGCCATCTGTGGGGAGCTCCCTGGTACTGTCAGCCTCACGTTGCTCTAGGTCTTCTGTGATGCAGCTGAAGCAGAAACTCCTGCATAGAGCCCGAAGTGCTATCCTGAAGAGGCGGGGCAATCGCGAGCGAGCCACAGCGTGCGGGAGGGCAGCGGTGCCTGTGGGGGTCAGAGAGCTGTACGTGAGGGGCTGGGATGGAACTGGGTATGGTCCTGCCTGCCCCCGCCACCAAGGCTTTCCCTTGGGGAGGGGACAGTTGGACACAGAGGGACCCTGTGCGTGGAGTGCTGCCAGCCTCCGTGCCGTGGGCTGGGATGGCTCCATACTTTAGGACATACCTGGCCCTTCCTCTGGCACCGATTGGAAGTGTGAGGAACGCTGTGCACTGCTTCTATGCTCGGAGGAAACCTGCATGGGGAGAGAAAACTACAGCCCTGTGGGCCACTGTTTGGCCATGCTCTGGGCCCCGATGCCCCCGATGCCAGATGGATAAGTGATGAGGGGCCTCGAGGCCCACCGACAGGGGTCTGTGGCTTCCATGACTGTGGGACGAGGAAGGTATACCTTGCTTACCTCTTGAAGAAGGCCCCCAGCCAGGGGAGAAGGTGCTGCTTCTTCTTCCTCACATGCTGATGGGGTGAGAGGTGCTGTCCTGGCCTCCAACACAGGGTCCGCAGCCAGGGGAGAGGCTGAAGCTTTTCCATCGTTGGGCATGCAGGCAGGGGGGAGCTCCTCGGGCCCAGGAACTGCGGCCATAGGAGTACCTGAAGGCCTGGCATCTGCCTCACCAGATAGGGCAGGAGACGTGCTGGGTAGGACGTCGTCTGCTTCTGCCACAGCTTCTCTCCTGGGGCTCTCTTCCCACTCTTCCTGAATGTCCTGCAGAGTGGTCTTACTCGTTGTGGAGCAAAAGTAGGGAAGGCGCTGGCCCGCAGTCCTCACTGCCACCTCCTGCCTGCCCGATGCACTGGGTGCAGTGCTGTCAGCTGTGTCACCGTCATCTGCTGCCCAGATCCTTCGCAACCTCGGAACCTTCACGCTGCTCGGCCAGGACTCGTTCCACCGGGACAACTGGCGGCCTTCCCTCTCCCCGCTCGGAATGATCTGCATTGCTGGCCGAAAGGAGGAGCACCCATAGATATCCCAGTTGATCTTGACCCGGTCTTTCAATGTCGACGGTCTTTTCTGGCTGCTTGTGGAAGGGCCGGGCATAGCAGCAGGCAGGGGAGAAGGCGATTTAGCATCTCTGGGTGCTGATGCACCCATAGGATTCTTGTCCCCCTCACTGGCAGGACCTGCAACCTGCGCAGAATCTGCTGGCTCAGCATTGGTTGGCTCTGACATGGCAAGAGATGCACTCTGTGTGTGGCTGACTGCCTCTCTGGCAGAATCTCTGCCAGTGCTGTGGGGTGAGCCAGGCCCCTGCTGGTGGGCTGCGTCTGGGTCCCAGTGAAGGTTCGAGGTGGCTTCCTTCTGCTGCCTCCCTCCTGATGGGTCCTTGGTAGCAGCATCACTTTGCTCCTCCTCCTGCGTCAAGTCCCTCTGTTCTTCCCTTGATGGTCCTGCAGCAGTGCTCTCCAGCTCCTCCAGATGCTCTGTCTCACTGTCCAGGACTGCCTGATACTGTGCCACGTCCCCACGGTGTGGGGTCTTGCCCTGAGGGCGGCAGGCAATGCTGTCTGCCTGCGCTGCTGGGCCCGGTGCTGCTGCCAGGGAACATGGCTTGGAGGTCCCAGCAGCAGCTCTTGTGTCCTCTCGAGCATGGCCATCTTTTCGTCTCCGTGTTGCTGGCATCTTTTCAGTCTTGGTGGCCGGCACCTGGGCTGTCCTTGCAGGTGTTGCCACACTGCTGGGAGGGGCGTAGTGCCTTTGTACCCTCAGCTGCACCCTGGGTCTTTGGCTCCTGGCTGCAGCATGGCTTGGGGTTAGCCTGTTGTCTTGCTGGGGTCTGGCCTGCAGAGGCGCCAGAATGGATGCGGGGGCTTGCAGGGCTGTCCCCCGGCTCTCGGCAGTTGCTGCCATTTGCTGTTTTCTCACGTGTCCTTGAGGACGTGGGATTGTCGTGGTTCCGCTCGAGTGGGCAGCCGAGCTCCACCACAGCCGCTCTCTCACTCCCCCTCCTCAAAGAGGAATGGGGAGAAAATATGTGAAAGGGGCTCAAGGATTGAGATAAGGACGAGAAAATCACGCAATAATTAGTGTAACGGGCAAACCAGACTCAGCATAAGAAGACAGATAGTAAGATTTATTGCTCATTACTAACAAGCTAGAGAAGTGAGAAACAAAGGAAAGAAACCAAAAGCACCTCCCCCCCCATCCACCCTCTTCCACCTCCTCCCCCCGAGCGGCGCAGGGGAACGGGGGAATGGGGGTTATGGTCAGTCTACAGCACTTCTTCTCTGCCGCTCCTTCTCGGTCACTCTCGTCCCCTGTGCTGTGGGGTCCCACCCACGGGATGCAGTCCTTGACGAACTGATCCGGCGTGGGCTTCCCACAGGCAGCAGCTCTTCCAGAACTGCTCCAGATATGGGTCCGTACCACGGGGTCCATCCCTCAGGAGAAAACTGCTCCAACCTGGCTCCCCTACGGGCAGCAGCTCCTGCCAGATCACCTGCTCCTGCGTGGTCTCCTCTCCACGGGCTACAGGTCCGGCCCGGAATCTGCTCTGGCAGGGGTCTTCCACAGGCGGCAGCCTCCGTCGGTGCAGGGCCACCTGCTCCACCGTGGTCTCCTCCACGGGCTGCAGCGTGAAACCCTGCTCCACCGTGGTACTCCATGGGCTGCAGGGGGACATCCTGCTTCACCATGGTCCTCACCACAGGCCGCAGGGGACTTCTGCTCCGGCTCCTGGAGCACCTCTCCCCCTCCTCCTACACTGACCTTGGCACCTGCAAGGCTGTTTCTCACTCCCTTGACTCTCCCGGCTGCTGTGTGGCGCAGCGTTTTTTTTCCCTGTCTTAAATATGCTCTCACAGAGGTGCAAAACAACATCGCTTATTGGCTCAGATCTGGAAAACAACGGGGCCCTTCCCAAACATGGGGCGGCTTCTAGATCTTTCTCACAGAAACCACCCCTATGGCCCCCTGCTACCAAAACCTTGCCACGTAAACCCACTACAGGGATGACCTCGGGGAGTCTGACAGCCTTGGTGCTCGTGATGCAGTCTCTGCATGGCACAGAAGAGGTGGAGCCTGCTACTGGCAGACTGGGCAGCCGGGGGATAGTTGAAGCTCCCACTGAATGCCGATGTGTAGCTCTCAGTGTCGCTGCCTGCCTTGGCAGAGGCGGCAAGGCTGGTAGAGGATCTCTCCGTTCACCGGTGGCACTGCTGCCGGGCAGTGCCTGCCTCAACTTCGGGCTGTCTGTCTGCAAGGGAAGCCAAGGAGAAAGGTCATGTTACCGTAGTTCTTTCCCACCTGCCCACCTCCAGCACCTGCCCACCTGCCCCCTCCAGCACGTGCCGCCTCCTTGTCAGCAGCTCCCAGGGCTTGGGAAGGCATCTGGCCCCATCTCACTTGGGCTCCCTACCTGTGTGCTCTTCTTCCTAGAGGCCTGTGACTTCTGTGGGCAGTGGAGCTGTGGCAGCCTCACCCCGTGGATGGACAAGGATGGGGTCTGGCTGCACGGCGGTCCTTCCTGTGGCGGTTTGGGTTGCACCTGTGGGGAGAAGGAGGTGTGGGATGGTGGTGGCTGCGCTGCCACCAGCATCCCTTGTGGTGCCTGGACACCCAGCCCCACCTCAGTGCCACATCCTTCAGACAGAGTGCTGCCCGACCCACGCGAGTCGCAGCCATCCCAGGCCTCAGCTCTGCCCCAGAGAAACCCCTGGGGCACGAGAACCTGGGCCTGGACCGCAGACACTCAGGGCCAGGCCTCGTGCCCCGGTACCATGCTCCGCCACCTGGCACTCTCTCTCCTGTGTCTGCCCTCTCCCTCCCTCCCTGTCCTGCACCTGGTGGTGCTTCTTCACGCTCGGCAGCCCTTTGTTGGGCTGGGAGCAGGCCTTCGCCTCTTGCTCCTTCGGCATCCCTTTGTCCTCTCACAGAGACAAAGAAACAGGCACCCAGGGCAGCTGCTGCCTCCTGATGGCGCTGCACTCCTGGGAGTGAGCACCATGGGGGCTCGGGCCATATAAGTCACACCGTCACCATGGGGACGCTCGCCCTGTCACAATGGTCTTGTGGCCTGACGCCGCCCCACATCACAAAGCCTGAGTGCTTGCTGTGGAGCCTCCTTGTTCCCGGCAGCCTCCCGTCAAGACACCAGCTCACAGCAAGGTGGGGGTCAGGAGACACCTCTGGGCTGCTCTAGTCCAGGCCCACTCTGTCATCGTGGCAGCCCTCTGCCGGACATTTCTCCAGAGGCGCTGTCATCATCCCTCACAGGCTCACTCTTGCCTGTACTGGGGCTGTTGGAAGTGCCTGGAACTACACTGTGCCTGGCACGGGGCAGCCCTTCATCTCCCCTCACAGAGGCCACCCTGTGGCCTCCCTGTTGACGGGGATCTGCCTCACTAGATGTGGCAGGTGACATCCTGGGTGGGATGTCTTCTGCTTCTGCCACGGTTTCTTTCTTGGGGCTATCTATCTTCCCACTCTTCCTGAACCTGCTGCAGAGTGGCCTTACTGGCTGTGGGGCAAAGGTAGGGAAGGTGCTGACCCACGGCCCTCACTGCTATCTCCCAGGTGCCTGACGCGCTCTTCCGTGATTCTGTGAAAATGGTTAGTGGGAAGCATTACCTAGTTAAGAAAAGGGAAATGCCTCTCATTCAGTCCAAGTTTCCTGATCAGCTTTTGGAGCACAGAATAACTAAAATTCTGTACCTGGATTTCTTCCCTTATAAACAAAAACAAAACAAAACAAAGAAACAAACAAACAAAAGAACAAAAGTAGAGGAATGGATTTAGTGAGGAATTTTACCTTGTAACATAGAATATAACAGTAAGGAGCAGAGCAAGTAAGTCTCATAACTGAATCCTGAGCTTCAGAAACTGTTTCCTGTCACACAGACACGTGCACCAGGACACAGCTTTTAATGCCGAACTCAAACTTTTATAAGGAGCAACATCAATAATTTCCAGTAAGATGGAAACAGCTATGTTGAGTTTATGTGGTAAGGGTTTAGTAGCAGGAGGGCTACAGAGTTGTCTTCTGTGAGCGGAGCCGAGAAGCTGCCCCATGTCAGATCAGAGCCAGCTCCAGCTGGTTCCAAAGGCGGACCCGCTGCTGGACAGAGCTGAGCCAGTAGGCGATGCTGGGTGGGCCTGTGGGAGAACAGAGTCAAGAGAGGGGGAAAAAAAAAAGCTGTGCAACAGCAGCACAGCAGCCGTGAGAGATGAGTGAGAAATAACCCTGCAGCCACCAAGGTCAGTGCAGCAGGAGGGCAGGAGGTGCTCCAGGAACAGAGGAGAAGTTCCTTGCTTGTAGCCTAGGAAAATATACCTTAACATAGAAAAGGTAATACCTACAAGTAAATTATGTTACTTTGGTGAAAAGGAGTTGCGTTTTCTTTATGCGTCTCTCATGTACATGGGAAACCAGTCTTCATGACAAAAGTTTTGGAATCGCTGTCCTGGAATCCATTATTATTGTTATTGTTGTTATTATTATTATTATTATTGTTATTCTTCTTATTATTATTATTAAATAATTATTAAATGATGATTATTTATTAATCATATTAATATTAATTATTATTTAATAATAATAATAACATTGTCATCATCATCATTATAAAACTTGAGATATGAGAAAGAAATTATAAATTTATCAGTTCTAAGGAGGTAAATACTTCTGGTGATTTTGTGATACAACATTATGTTGGATTTTTAATGTATTAATGTTGATTAATGTCAATGTTTTAATGTATAATATACAGCCTTCCCTAATAGAATGAAAAAAGGTGGAAGCTCACCTTGTCTGTCTTTTACCTCTTTACTGTCAGAAAAGAGAAGAAAATTGAAGAGTTCACACTGTAGTGCCACTGTATTTTAAAATGTTGCAAAGATTACACAAAAAAAAAGTAAAAATATAAAAGCTTTTAAAAATGTATAAAGGTGTTCCTTCCTCATAGAATATAACCTCTTCAGAGATAGTATAAAGGTAATTTAATTAACCTAGGTGACTAAGGTATTACAAAGAAAATAACCCGTTTAAGGTGATGATTTGCAGCAGTGTGTTGCTCTAAAGTGTCTGAGGGTCTGTTTCCTGCAACTGGCTTCATTTTTATGCAAAAAAACTATATCCAAGAAGAACTACTTAGATACAGTGTTGAGAAGAAATAAATGGAATTAAAAACACTCCTGATTGAAAATACAGCTATACTTCAATGGTTTTCTACTGATATCTAATTATTTTCTTCTGGTGGAGGAGGAGTAGATAAAGTTTCACCTTATTTTTGTATTGAAAGTACTGTGCAGTTTCTGTGAAGCTCTGAAAAAAAAATAATTTTCTTATTTCTGATGGAAGGTCAAAGTTCCTTTAACTACTCATAGTACTGTAATTTATTGGTAAACAGTATTTTCAAAAGTATATAAAAATAAGTATTCCCATGGCATACTGGTGGATTAGGAGACAGAATAGTTTTGCTACAAGTAAAGTATTAAGAAATTATCTGGACAACCAAAATAGGAAAATGCCTGCAATTTTGACAGTAAAGCTTTGAACTAAAATTGAAATGCTCCTCTTTCACATCTATAGACACCAGGCCCTGAAATGCGGTAGGGCAAACTCCACCAAAGCAGACTCTTTACTAAAATGTCCCCCTTTCACAAAAGCTATTGCAGATGATGTTTGCTGTTCTGAAAATACCTTGCTGGTCTTGTATGGCATACTACAATCCTGAAATAAATGCAGTTGGCAGGGTCATCAAGAGGATTTCTCTAGTTCTGTATCCTTTTCTGAACAGGGCTAACACAAAAGCTAGTGCAGGTTGCTCAGGAACTTTTCTCCTGTAGCTGTGAAGACCTTCAGGGACTGAGATCCCATAGCCTCTCGGGGCAGACGGTGCCAGTGCTGAACCATCCTCATGGTGAAAATCCTCCGTTTCATTGCTGCAGCTTGTTCATTTGATCTTATTTGCTAAGAAGACTCTGGATGTTAAAGAAAATCATTTGAAGACACGTTAACAGAATCTAGAGTTTATAGAACTAGGGTTCTATAAAAGGCAAGAAAATGCAGTGAAATATACCAAGTCACTCACTGAAATCATGAGTATGAATACATGACTACATGAATCATGAATACATACCGAACAAAATGTACCCATTTAACAGTAGTCCTGTGATAATGCCTTTTCACTCCTCTGCCAGTTCAGAGTGGCAGTTCTGGAGTTCAGAGGCATTTCTAATCCTGTATCATAATAACGAAGTTAATCAGCACCTGTGGAATCCCTAAAGAAGCCCTGGACTTCTGATGTCTACATTTATATCAAATACATGCAGACTGATTAAAATGAAAACCAATAGATACTAGTAGAAAATAAGAGTCATATTACTTGAATGCATGACTTCATAATTCAACCATGTTTTCAATATATATACATATATTTCAATAACAAAGAGGACAAAACCATCAGGGTTTTTAGAAGTGCAGCTTTTAAATGTTTGACACGTCAAACTCTTTTATTTTCCAGCAAGACATGTTAACAATACTTGCACGAAGGAAAAAATGAAATGAGGACAGAATTGCAATTCTAACACACACACACACACACAAACACAAAGAATTCATACAATATTGATGTCAATACTGAGAAAAGCCTTACTGTTCGTACTCCAGCTATATTGTTTTGTATGTTGAACTCTCATGAAATAATGACCTTAGCATAGCATAAAGATGGAGTAATAACTCTCCTGAGAGAAAATGATTTTCATTACCTACTGCTGGCAACCAAGGCATAATCTGAAAGTTTTTTAACATCACAGAACGCAGTATGTCTTCTGTTGATAGAGTTTTATACTTCGGAAGATGACCTAAAGTGATATTTTGCATCATTTTTTTTTTTTTAATTTTAGTTACACAGACATGAATAACGTGTAATTCACAAATCCAGCAAAGCATTGTTTTTCCAAAACAATGAATATTTCAACAACTATATTAAGGGATAAGTTATTCACACGAGTATTAACAAAGTGTAGCTGAAACACCTAGACTGGTGCAAATAATTCAATTCAATAAAAAATGAGGGTACAACTGTAAAGTAACATATTGTAAAATGCTAACACATTTACTAATGCTGTGTTAATCAAATGTTCTATTTTTATAGCTCTGACAGTGAATAATCACCACTAATGTTTTAATCATCTAAAATACTTGAAGTCTTTAAGCTGCTCTTCGTAATAGAAGTTCATTACCTTGTGCAGGAAAAATCTTTCACTACTCTCACTAAAGTGTACTGCCATTAAAAATGTGTTTAATACATTGATTTCAATTGCATGGTAGTTTTATATAAGATGCAGTATAGTTACATAGTGAAAGAGTTATTTTTTGTAAGTAACTCCAGTTCACAGAATTGGAAAGATGTTTATATGACAGATGCCTTTATTATTTTCCATTTGATGTTTTTTGTTTGTTTGTTTGTTTGTTTTTAATAACTATTACAATTCAGGTTTTATTCCCAAGATTATAATTATGGTGGTGTTTTTTTTTCTTAATTTAAATTTTATTTATTTATTTATTTTCCAGTAATTTAATTTCTTTCTGGTCAAAAAGTATAATTGCAGTATAACTGTTCCGAAATTTCTGCTTGCACATTACAGAGCTGAATTGAATGTTTTGATCGCTTACAAAATTATTTATGGTAATGATAAGAAGCAAAAAATGAAAGAAAATCTAAAACTTTTTAAATATAAGAAATTATATTCATACATCTATTCTCAAATAATAGGAGGAGTAAGGACAACTACACTAAACAGCAGTGATTATCTTCGAACTGAATTGAAAAATATTTAACAGAACAATTAGATTGCTGTTCATCCATTGCTTCTGTTTTTAGATTGACAGAAAAGTTATACTGAATTAAGAAACTATCAACAAACTGAGGCTTCCTTTGATATTTAAAAGATCATCTTATCTAGACAGTCCATTGGCTAAAAAGTTTTATCAGAAGTGGCTCATCATAGAATTATGATGCCAAAATCAGAGCCGCTTTATTTGTGTGGAAGACCAAATTGAGCTGAAGTTACCATTTATAACAGGGTCAAACAAAAGAAGTTGTAGTAGAAATCCAAAGCCAACTATAATATCCTTTGTCTGGAAAATTTATCAAGATGTTCCTGGAACTGCAGAGTGTTATATTATAGAAAAAAAAAAAAAGTACTCTGCATCTTATCCAAAAGGCATCAAGATTTGATGCACTTTTATGTTGCACTTTTTAATGAGCAGAGAAAAGAGAGCATTTCATTTTACTCAAAACAAAACAAAATAAAACATTGTATTTGTTGGATTTTATTTTTATTTTTCTGCTGTACAAATACCTTCTGACAGAATGAAAGCTAACACTGGAATCTACATCCCTCTTTGCATTGTATTGAGTGATACAATATTTATTGGGAATAAAAAAGTCTTCAAAAAGTGTCACATCTGTTCAGCTGTCTAACTAATCTTTCACTGGCAGGTTGACTATCATCTGCTCTTGTAAGTATCAGCTCATGAGCCAGATGTTTCCACAGGATAAGTTTCAAAGTGAAATCATATTAATTATTTTTCCTGCTTATATTCATTTAAATTGTTTATCAGGTCACCATAGGTTTTCCAAAATTCCATTGAAGCAAGACCAACTCAACATATAAGTATAGAAACATATCACATACACAGAAACAACTGATAAATGTGGAAATGGACCTAAGCTGACAGGTGAGAGTACGTGTTTTGGCATTTAGTGGGAGAAGAGAGGATGCAGAAGGAATAAGAAGGGAGAAACAAGCAGCACATTAAAGCAAACTTGAAGTGATTTTTACATTATTTCCTAGTATGTTTTCTTAAAGAGAATGTAATATAAGAAGATATTTAAATAAAAGTTGTCTTTCTTGACTGTTTTTTAAATTTCAGTTATTCATTACTACTACTATTTTTTCTTGACATACTATAAATCACTTTGTCTGTCCACTAATAGAACATACTATATAGACCTGTGTGAGAGCTAGTTTTAGCTAAATGGACACTGCTGCTGGAAACCTTCGCATTTGTGTTTAATGGCTTATCATTATTATTTATTTTATTTTTTTAAAGATTTTACAAACACTCATTTCACCTGAAAACAGAAGCTTTTGAATCCTATAACATTTTTATACCGCATCATCTTTGATTTTTTTATTTTCATGGATACTTGACTCTTACTACAAACAAACAAACTACTGTCTTTTAGAATCTTAAAAGACACTATTTGTATCTGTAGGTACCTAAATATCTTTGAAAAGCTTCTATCTAGAAAACTTAATTATAAGATTTCCCTTTAAATCTTTAATGGAAAATGTGTCCTCTTAACAATGTGTACAATTTTGCTTGTCTTGTTGGAGCTCTCCTCTTAGCTGCAGATCATAAATCATTGCAAAATTACTGACAGTTTTTATCATTAGCATACTGTACCATATTCAGGGATTTAATTATATCCAATGGCAATTCTGTAAAAAGATTTTGTAAGCATTTTCAGTAAATATTCATTTATTAAAGGTAGATGAAGCCTTAATACGTCAGTAATTTCAAAATTGTACCTGCTTGAACAGACATGAAAGATGACAAATAGGATTTTATTTTATTTGTCCAGGATATATTTCCATTTTGCTTATTTATTTCCAGTAGGAATTCAGAACAATACAGCAAATTGTCTGCATTTTTAAAAGTTCCTATAAAAACAAAACAGAAAAAAAAAAGCACGAAACATCACCACTGGCAGCAAAATAAAATAAAATAAAATCAGTATTATTTGCTTATTTAACAACTAATTATAGCTATGATAAATGGCTGTTGAATAATGAAGTGTTAAATATATTCAGTGCACGTAAAGAAGTGCTCCAGGGTGGGAAGGAACATTATCAAAAATAATTACCTGCTAGTGGTGTCTCCTGGGAGCAAGTGAAATGACATCATGAATTTTAGATAATTTTTTTTGCCTTTAAGAGTGTTGTGAAAAATACAGAAGTCTTTACAGTAACAGGCATAATACATACCATATTTCTTGCATGTTTGTACATCAAGATTTTATTCGTTTTGGATTTCTCCCTGGTATTTATTAATAGTTGTTGTTGTAGTCATTCTGATGATTTTATATTGATATATACTGTAGGTGTTTCTAGTTTGGGAAATCATTATTTTAATTTAAACTGATTAACACTTTAGGTATTTCTGTTGGTTCAATTTCTCTGATTGAGGCACGAATTAGAAAAAAGTAAAAAATAAAAAAGGAATAAATGAGGTAGCAGAGATTTCTTTAATATTTAAATGTTGAATGAATCATCAAGACTCACAATTTGACTGGTGGAAACAGTACTGATGGTGGTGACTACTAATTATTAGGTGTTGATAGGTCAGGTAAAATGTTACTTTCAGCATTAGTTGTAATAAAACGAATCATATATTGGACATTCTTCTCCCTCTTCATTCTGCAGCACCAAAGTCAATGATAAGCATTCATACAGCTGGCTGTTGGCTCAATATAATATCCATTGGGAGCACTCTGACTGACATTGTTTTATACATAGATATCCTCCAAATTCAACTTAACAAGAAAGATATCTCAGCATATTTGGTAGAACCACCTTTTCTACCTTCCTCAATCAATTTTTCTTATGAAAAAGAACACAACTTGCCTCACAGTTATGTGGAGAACTTTTTTTTCTTTCTTCTGAGTATGGGAAAGCTTCTTTCTCTAAACCCTAATTAAATTCATGCAAAATACCAAGAGTCTTTGGCAAGGAAATTATGAGTCAGTATCTTTCGTAACTAATTTTTCGTAACTAATTTACCTTTAATATTCAGAAGAATTCATAGATTTCTCTTCTTGACTTTTTTTTTTTCTTTTTTTTTTTTTCCTCTCTGTCAGCCCAGCTTCCTCTAAGGAGTTCCCTAAGGATGTTTCCTATGCAAAACAAGCAAAGAAACAAACAAACAAACAAAAATTACATTGCCTTATTTGGAACTTACTCATATTCTGAAGATGCAGTCTCCAATACCAGAATTCTGACCCATCTCATTGTATTTTCAATGCTGTGTTTTATTCTGAATTTATGTTGCAGCTTTCCAAAGCAGAATTCAGCAAAATTCACAACTTTTTATTATAAATGCTGAAATCTTTAATTTTCACCTATATTGGTCTTACAAGTGTTATTTTTCATTTCTTTTGCTCTTACATTCACTTGTGAGTCAAAACATTAATTGGCAACACTACTGTATTATAAAGGCTTATTATATTTGAAAGAGCTATCCTATTCAGCCACAGTGTTTCATATGCTAATATAAGGAAAGCTAACACAACTTTTCAAAAAGAATGAATCCTTGATAAAGATTTTACAACTAGAGTTTTAAAGCCAGGTTTCCTACAGCTTTTTTTTTTTTTTTTATGGTAGTAATCAGCCTCATAAGGAAGTCTATAAAACTTAGGCAACAAAATGAGAGCACAGATGAATCCAAACCATGATAAATCACCAGGGATCAAATTGCAATGCTTATTTTAGATGAACCAAACATGTCTGAGCTACCGAAAAATCAAATCAAGTGCTTGTGCATCTCGGGGGAAAAACTAACCACCAACCAACCAAACAAACAAAAAAAAAAACCAACAGCACATCAAATGAAGCCCATAAAAGGTAACTAGACAGAGCAGCATCATGTTCTTCTGTCAGAATACCTTTTTGGCTTCATCAAAGAACACACATTTCTTTCTTTCACAGAAAAATATCATCTTAGAGGAGGATGATATGCTATATGAAGAAAAAATCAGTTAATAATAGGACTTCATGTTACACAAATTTGGCACAAGAAGTACACAAGAGTCTTCCTGACACGAGTTTGCCTCATAGGAAGAAATACACCAACAGACACTCTGACTTCAGTTCCTAATTCTGGCATCCTGTTTCAGATATACTCCTGTTTCAGCTTAATCAATTTCCTAAAGTAAGGTGCAAGGACTTGAGATCTTGTTTTGCTCAGAATGAGAGCACTATGTGAAAATAAGACTAAAGTATAATCATAGAACCATAAAATGACTTGGGTTGCAGTGACCTTATAGATCATCTAGTTCCAATCCCCTCGCCACGGTCACGGATGCCAGCAACTAGTTCAGGGCATCCACAACTTCTCTGGGAAACCTGCTTCAGAGCCTCACCACCCTCTGACTAAAGAATTTCCTCCTGATATCTAATCTAAATCTCAATTTATATATATATAACTATTTCCCTATGTACTATCACTATTTGAGTGTGTAAAAAGTCACTCTCCATCTTTCTTTATGTGGGCCTACTTCTCAAACTTACCCTGGTGCCTTTGAATGGCTATTTTCCTTCTGTTGTATCATCTGCACCACTCAGCTTGGTGCCATCTGAAAATGTGTTGAGGGTGCACTCCATCTCATTGTCTATGTCATTGATAAAGGTATTGAAAAGCACTGGTCCCAAGACAGACCCCTGAGGGACACTACTAGTCACCAGCCTCTACCTGGGCATTGAGCTTTTGACTGCAACACTCTCTGTGGCCATCCAGCCAATTCCGTATCCACCGAGTGGTCCACCCATCATATCCATATCTCTCCACTTTGGAGATAAGGATGTCATGTGGAACCATGTCAAAGGCCTAACAGAAGTCCAGGTAGATGACATTGGTTGGTCCTCTTTTGTCAACTGATGCCATCACTCCATCACAGAAAGCCAATAGAGAGTTTTGGCATGATTTGCCCTTGCTGTCTGTCTCAGATCACCTTCTTGGTTTGCCTGTGCCTTGATACTGTTTTCAAAAGGATCTGTTCCATGATCTTTTCAGGCATAAAGGTGAGGCTTACTGGTCATCCTTTCTACCTTTTTTAAAAATGGAAATGGACACCCCTTTTTCCAGTCACTAGTAATGTCACCTGACTGCCATGACATTTCAAATATGATGGAAAGAAGATTTGCAACTCCACCACCCAGTTCCGTCAGGACACTGGATTGCATGGCATTGGACCTCCTGGAATTGTACCTCTTCTCCATGTCTGTTGTTACCAGTTATCATTTCTCATCCATCAAAGGGTACACTCTCCTTGGTCTTCCTTTTCTGACCAATGTACCTATACAATCCCCTTCATGTTAGTCTTTTCATCTCTTGCCAAGTTCAGTTTCAGTTTAATTAAATTATATTTTCTACATTTCTTTCTAATTCCTCTATATTTACAAGTACTAACCTCAGCAGTGCTGTGTTGATAATAACAGCCAAAGATTATCCATGTGGTATTTATTCAAAATCAATATTTCAAAAAGCAATATTTGTGCCCCCAGCACAAGAAGGTTGTAGGAGAAAGTTGTAGGACTGTTAGAGCCAGAGGGTCCAGAGGAGGGCCATGAAGATGATCAAGGGACTGGAGCACCTCTCCTATGAAGACAGGCTGAGGAAGTTAGGATTGTTCAGCCCAGAGAAAAGGCGGCTCTGGTGAGACCTTATTGTGGCTTCCAGTACCTAAAGGGACCTATAGAAAAGCTGAAGGACTCTTTTTCAGGGAGTGTAGTGATAGGACACTCTAAGACAGGATAAATTTAGAATAGGTATTTGGAAGCAATTATTTACTCAGAGGGTGGTGAGGCACTGGAACAGGTTTCCTAGAGAAGCTGTGGATGTCCCATCCCTGAAGGTGTTCAAGACCAGTTTGGATGAGGTTCTGAGCAACCTGATCTAGAGGGGGGCATCCCTGCCCATGGTTGGGGGTGGCGGTGGGTGGAACTGGGTGATCTTTAAGGTCCCTTCCAATCCAAACAATTCTATGATTCTACAATTTATATGATTTCATGACCTTCACAATATGTCTTCTGTTTGGAAAGCCTTCGGAGCAAAAATCTGAAAAGTATCTAATTGCATAGAAAGCATTCACATCTCTGCTCTTTTTCAGGAAGAGTGACTTTCCTGAGCCTTCTATTCTGCTAGCAAATCGTGAGCTGTATTTTCCCTAATATAGATCTGAGAAATAGTTCTATTGCAGCTTATCCTCTTGCTAACCAATTAAGTCTATTAACACAGTACAAGCCTTGTATAATTACAATTAAAAATGTGAACAAAGCTGAGACCACATGTTGGTGCAATGAAATGCATCTCCTTAAAAGTCAAAGTCTAAAACAATGGTATGGGATTTTCTCTTGTAGCTGAGGAACAGGGAACATGTGACACCCATGTCCAGAAGCCACAGAAAATGTCAGAATGGCAGAGAACATCATGGGGCTTTGTACTGGGTCTGACTTGGATGGAGCTAGCTTTCCCTGCAGCGGCCCAAATAGTGCTGTGCTCTGCACTTGTGGCTAGAACAGCATTGGTATCACACCAGTGTTTTGTCTATTGCTGAGAAGTGCTGGCACAGCATCAACTCCCTCCAACCAACCCCCAGAGCCAGAAGTCTTGGTGTGGTCAAGAGGTAGGGAGTAGGGCAGCTGACCTAAACCAACCAAAAGATTATTCCGTACCATATGATGTCACACTTAGCAATAAAAGGTGGGAAAGGGGAGGAGGGGGAAGTTGTTTGTTCTTCTGAACAATCACTGCATGTGTTGAGGCCCTGCTTCCTAGGATGTGACTGAACTTTGCTTCTTGATAGGAAGTAGGGAATATTTTTTTTTCCCTTCTCTCTGTGCTTCTGAACAGCCTTTGCTTGGTTGTTGTTGTTGTTGTTTTCTCTTTCTTTTTTTTTTCTCTTGTTTCTCTTCCTTTTCCCTTTAATTAAATTATCCCAACGGTGTAAAAACACCACGGGCTTTTATCTAAAATTATCACAAAAAAATCATTGCCTAATGTTTTCTTTTAATATAATGATGATAACAATTTATATTGTGTTGAATGTACAATATGAAATCAATTGTTAAAAGCAAGGGTAGTTTATGCCAGCAGTAGTTAAGTCTACTTGGAATTCAGATCTTGCTCTGTTTCCCCAGTATTTGATCAGGTTACTGCTTCACAAATAAATATCTTTTGCTCCTCAAATTCTTTTTACAACTGCACTTCCTACTTTACCACTGCGTTCATAAAGAATGGAGGGCAAGAGTGCCAGTAGTTTAACATAGCCTGTTAAACACATCAAAGAATTTTTGAAATCTCATTAGGTGACTATAGTGGCCATGAGGGTCATTTTAGGCAAATTAGCAAATCAAGCAATCTGAAATTCCTCTGCAAATTAAGTTCTTCAGTTTAGGAATGATCAGTCAGATTATCAATTTATTCTTTCTGTTTCTATGTCACTCTTACAATAACCAGACAGTCTAGAAAGTCTAGGACTATGCGTGCTAAAAGTTTTTTCACACTGCTGGTTTCTTCTCTCTTTTACACTGGATTTTCATAGTTAATGCAGAATGACTATTCTACATTTCACTTAGTGAATCAAAACCTGCTCTAGCAGGAGTTTAAATAAATAATTTAAGAAAACACACTGTGTTGATGGACCTTTTGATCAATAGTATTGACAATCTGCTTTCAAAATTCATTTTTATACTGTCAAAACAAATCATCTAAGAAAATAACACCATACATTTCAGTGGGAATGAAAGTCTGTAATAGTATAAATGACATATCTCTAGATTGTTGCATGCCTTAGAAAATAGATCTGCAATAAAGCAAGTCTAATCGTTGAGAATTTACTTGTAGAAAATTCATAATACTGAAATGCTGCAATACTGAAAACATTCTATCAAAACCAAACATAAGGCAAGGCCTGTCTAAAGTACATGTAGTCAAAGTCAAGTGTATTTTAACAAAAATTTCTTCTTTCTGAGTTGCCAAAAGGAAAAGCCTCCAGAATATTTCTGCTTCTGGGAGGTGCAAACATGTTTTTCTTTAACTGAAAGAGATGAAGATTTTTGTTAAGCATTTTTCAGAAACCCTTTATTCATCAATGTTCATCAATGTTATGTTTTGGTCTAGAGCTTTGCATTCAACATCTTTTCAATGTCATTCAACATCTTTTCAATGTCATTCAACATCAACGTTTTTTGTAAGCAATGTACTTGCTATAAGTTTTTGATGATCTCTCCTATTGAAAATACAGACAAAACAGAGAGAATTCCCACCTTTTTTTTTTTTTTTCCCATGGGAAAAGTAATAAACAATCATTTTCTTTTCCGTACATATTCATTTACCATGCATTTTACGCCATGACTGGATCTGAACTAACAAAAAGATTTGTGGAGGGAAATGGTATCTTCCTTTTTTTTTTTTTAATATTTTTTTCTTCATTATGTCTCTGAGAGTAAAAAACAGAAAAAAGACAACCAACCATCCAATCAAAAATAAAACTACACGTCTTTCACAATCCACAGCTTTTTAGAACAGAGATCAAAAATAAAATAACTTTTTTTTTTTTTTTTCCCCATAGTCCTTTTATATTTCTGGTATATTTTTAAGTTCAAAAGGTTTATATTAATATTTGTGTAGTTGAGTAGTACATGGTATTTCCTTAATTGAATTAAGCAATGAAGTGTGCAAGAAACAGAAGTTTGTTTGTTTGTTTGTTTGTTTTGAATTAATTAACAGTCAAGCAGTTTACCGCCTGAATTTGAAGGTAGTGAGGGATGCATATGAAAATTACACTGTTGTAATAAATTTGTTGTAGATGGAATGTATTATCAGATCATCTGTTTTCTTTATCTTAAGGAACAATGTTTACCAATGAGGAAAACATGGAAAAAATCAACTTTTAACATACAGAGTTTGTAAGGGGGTAGGTAAAGAAAAAAAAAAGTTTTTAAACATTTTTCAAATGTAAATTTATTATTCAGTAGGGCAAGCTAAACTTTTTTTTTTTACCTAAGAATTTACTTACATAGATTATGCTCAGCATAGGTTAACTGTCCAGAACCAGGTCTGATTTAGGCTTCAGACATAGCTCTTGTAGGGTGATTGATATGTGTTTTCCACTAGAGATGTATTTTATTAACTGAATTCCATTTCAGCTCAGACTTTTTAAATTGCAGGTCTGGAATAAAAACGGTGTAATGAGGCAGTCAATTGCAATTTCAAAGAGGGTACATATATAAAAACTACATTATAAAGAAAAATAAATGAACAAATATTTTGAGCTTTAGTGTTCCCAGAAAGGTTTTTGGTTGTTTTTGGTTTGTTTTGGTTTATTTAGCTAGTTTTTTTGTTTCTTTGTTTGTTTGTTTGTTTTTAAGTTTTTCAGTGAATTTATAGCTTTATTGCATCTATATTCAGCTAGCAAATTGTTTAAAATATATTCCTCTGTTTTGCCAACAAGTATTTTATTCAGCAACAGAGTCAGTATCTCTTTAGCTTAGTTACTCATATCCTAAAATGATTTAAATGGTCCTTGGGGTGCTTCAAGAGTAAATATTTTTGATTAAAGCAGCCAAAAACATTTAATTGCTTCCAAATTTCCAGATCCTAAAATGTCTAAGGTACTAAAATAATGGAAGATGTTGTAGTCAGCTTTTTTATACCAGCATGGTCTTTTTTTTTTTTTCTTTTTTTTTTAATAAGCTTGGATTTTCTATGACAGATGATTTTTTTAAAATATTATGGTGTTTTTTTTCGCACCTGTAACTCATGCAGATCAATAAGGGACAAGATATAAAGAAATAGGAAATATACTTAGAAAATAGGACCACTATACAATTTTAAATGATTTGAATACAAAAGGCTATTTTTATCCCCACCAGTATATTTTGGCTTAAATTATAAGGGCACAAAGAACAGGAAAGAGATTAAGAAAATTTTAAAAAGTCAAATAAAAAAGAGAAGGGTATTGAGTGAAAGAAAATCTTTCTGTTATATATACTGATATTGGGGAGTTTCTTGCTCATAGCTGCAGTGGCAGATGTATTCTAGCTGAATAACATAACTGCGTAAGAGTAGAAATTTAACATCTGTGTGAAATTATTGAGGAAATATGTTTCTCTAGACATGTGTGTTTAGTATAACATATATTTGCATAAACTTATTTGAAGGACTGGAGATTAGAATACTGCAATAGTGATAGATTATTTTAATTTAAGACAACTATCAATTGTTTAAAAAGTTCCCAGACAATTTACGTGGAAAAAATCCCTACTGAATGTAAAGTACATAGAATAACATAACTGTTTGCTATTGCTTTTACAATATGCTATAGAAAACTATAATTGTAATAATAGGACTGTATAATTCAAGAGCAAGAGACTCTAGGGACTAGAAATACCTGGTTCTTCTATGTTCTTCTATCTATGCTTTCAAATTGTCTGATGTTGGCAAACATGACTACTTCAGATACTTTACATATTTTACATTTCATTTTTATACACCTGTAGATCTATAGAATCACTTTTTTTTTTTTTAATCCTGTCTCTATCTGTAAAATTTTCTAATGAAACTCTCATACTTATTAATGAGTAGAAGTATCCAGCCACTGAACAGTTGAGCTTTTACCAAAAACATTTTATGTACTGTATATTGAAAAAAGTTTTATGCCTTCAATTCCTGACCAAAAGAACATATATTCATACTTTCACTCATACACATAATTGTATGTGTAAATTTGAGCATATGTGTGTGGTGGGAAGATAAAATCATCTACAGAAAGTGTTTAGGATTTAGGATTTCTTTTATATTAGTCAGATTATTCAAGTCACCTAAAATTAGTGTTAACTAGAAATCTACAAAGATAGCTATGAAAATAAACACAATGCTATTTAGATTTCTTCTGAGAGCTGTGTTTACAATGACAGATTTAATTCACTTTAGGCTACTTGTGATACAGCTAGACTGCAGTTTTGGGATGAGAATTGCTGAGATTATGTCATAACAAAGTCATTATGAGACAGATTATAAATAAAATCTTCTATATAATAAATGCTTTACTCAGAGGGTGGTGAGGTACTAGAACGGGTTGCCCAGAGAAGCTGTGGCTGTCCCATCCCTGGCAGTGTTCATGGCCAGGTTGGATGGGGCTTTTGGGCAACCTGGTCTAGTGGGGGGTGTTTCTTCCCATGGCAGAGGGGCTGGAAATAGATGATATTAAAGGTCCTTTCTAACCCAAACCATTCTACGATTCTGGGATTTACCATTCTGGAAAGAGTAGCTCTTGCCTCAAGGCAGTTTCAAAGGGAATACTTATTTTTTTTTCAGGTTTGCTTTACTTCATTATTATTTGAAGGAATATAAAATTGTTTTCGTTTTGTTCAAACATTTCCCAGGTTTGCTATTTCAGGGAGTGGCACTTGATCTCATCTCTTTAATAGGAACTAATCAAACACCTGTAAAATCTTGTTTCCCACAGTTCTTTCCCAAAGATTTTTAACTTGAATTTGCATTTGAAGTTTCAAACTATTGATTAGGACTAGAAAACCGAAGACCTGTACAAAAACTACATAGTATTTGTAGAAACTTGACTGTCAGATTTCTTATGTCTGCTGAACAGGCTTCTTGCAGCACTTCTTATTTCCCACTGTCCAACTCAAATCAGTTATATAAAGGCACAGAAGATTAACAGAGGAATAAAAGATTCCTGATTAACAGAGGAATCAAAGACATCACAGGCACAGTTCTTTAAAGGTGGCCAAGATTCCCATATAAGTTCAGAATTTTAGCATCTAGGAAAGTTGTAAGCAATTCCCCATTACCAGGACTTGAAAATATTCTTGCAGAGATCTTGGTACAGTTAATAACAACCTATATTGATGAATGCATGGTTTATGTTTGTTTATCTCTTTATAGGTAACTAAGTTTTATTTCATGCTTTGTACTCATGTTGTTTCCAGAACAATATTATATATAGCACAACTCGAAGTTGACCGCAGAACTGATGAGGTATCAGTGACTCCTGTAAGAACAATGAGTCACTCTAAATGTTCAGGTAGCTTTTAACATAGAGTTAAGGCCCAAGTCCCTATTCAATTCAATACAGGGTAGTCAATCAATTCTACAGAAATTCCCAACATAGTCTGTGTTATATACTGACCAAAAACTTCAGTTTACTTTCACTGTACATATTTAAAGCTCTACATATAGATATATGAAGAAAAAAATAAACAACCTACTATCCTAATTTTAAATCTGTATTAACATTTTTGATATAGCATAGTTTACTTCATAATATGAATCTTTTGTTTTTGGTTCTGAACACTGGATACAGGCAAAGGAAGGTCAGGAGAAGAATTTGTACTTAATCTATTTTTCTCAAACTTATATTTTGATTAACTATGACCTCATGAAATGTCTTTTTAACATATGCAAATGTTACTAGATGTGGAGAAAAGTATATAAAAAATAGGTACACTAATTCTGTTAATGAGATGTTAATCTCTCCCTGTACTGGGGAAAACAATTACTAGATTACAATGGAAATAATTCCTGAAAATACCAATATAACTAAGTAGCTGACTGGTTTTTGTTTGTTTGTTTGTTTGTTTTGGTTTGGTTTTGTTTTTGTTTTGAGGCATTAGCTAGAAAAAATAAAAAATGAAAAAATATTGTGAAAATTATGAAATTATGAAAATTTATTAAGATTATGAAAATGAAAAGAGCAGAGATTGCTTTACTATTAAAATGTCAAATGTCAAATTAATCAGCAAAACTCACAATTTCGGTGGTGACTACTAATTATTAGGTGTTGATATGTCAGGTAAAATGTTACTTTCAGCATTAGTTCTTATAAAAAGAATCACATGTTGAACATTCTGCTACTGCTTCATTCTGCAGCACCAAAGTCAATGAAAAGCATTCATATAGCTGGCTGTTGGCAAAATATAATATCCATTGGGAGCACTCTGACTGACATTGTTTTATACATGGATATCCTCCAAATTCAACTTAACAAGAAAGATATCTCAGCATATTTGGTAGAACCACCTTTTCTACCTTCCTCAATCAATTTTTCTTATGAAAAAGAACACAACTTGCCTCACAGTTATGTGGAGAACTCTTTTTTCTTTCTTCTGAGTATGGGAAAGCTTCTTTCTCTGAATCCTAATTACATTAATGCTAAATATCAAGTGTCTTTGGCAAGGAAATTATGAGTCAGTATCTTTCGTAACTAACTTACCTTTAATATTCAGAAGAATTCGTAGATTTCTCTCTCCCTTTTTTTTTTTTTTTTTTAATCCAGAATGTGCCATCCAATGTAAGGAAAATATTCTAAGAACATTATATGCAGGTACCCATTGAAGCAATGAGTGTTTGAAATGTCCTTCAGATGTCCTTTATAGGAAAAGATGATTCTATGAGACTTAAATTTCACTTCGAAAATACAGTTCAGCACTTAAAGAATGGGAGGACACAATTGCTCACTACCTTAAAAACGTTTACGTGACTTTCTTTGAATCTTATAAAATCTTACAGCACAGTCATGGAGAGAATCCAATTCTCTGTGTATATACAGTTTTATCTGAAACTCTACTCTTCTTGCATTTCCCTGATCTTTTTAGTTTTTCCAAAATATAAAAGATATACTTAAAAGACAATGGTGTTCCCTAGAACAAAATAATCTCATCCCACATGCCTACCCTTTATGCATACTGAAAAAGTAGAATTCTGATATAAAAATCTATCTATGCGCACTGAAAAAGTAGAAAGTAGAATTTTGATATAAAAATCTATCAGTCTCAAACCAGTCTCAAACTTTTTCTTTCTTCACTCAAATATTCTTCAATGTGCAATTGTTTGTTGGTATTACAGGAAAGAGAGGCTTTGTGCATTCAGTTTAGGTGTAAATCTCTGCATCCTGGATGGCCTAGTACAAACAAGTCCTGCATAGACTCAGATAAAAGATTTTTCAGAGGAAAGAATTTTATGACAAAGTCCTTTACTCCTGATTTTCCAAAGGTCCAATATCTGAATAGCTTCATATTGATTTCAAAGGATGCATGGTGACTGCATTCTATGAATAAATAAAATAAAATTCTTAAACAGAAAAGCTCTTGGAATTATTTCGTTGTAAATGAAACATCCTGCATTTTGAACTAATCTCTTGCATTCAGGACTATTTGTTTTCAGATGTTTAGGGCAGAGGTTCCTCCTTGATACATTATTTCTAATAATTTTTTCACCACAGAAAAAGGAACTAGAAAACTTAATGAAGCATCTTCCATACAATAGTTGTATGATTATGTTATTTCATTGGGCAGTTTAATAAACAGGCACTTTTTTGGTCAAATGATCAGAAATTTTTATTAACTTTCCTTTTAATGAAAAGCAAAGCAAAGTAATGGGCATGACTGGGATATAATTTCTGCACTCTAGACATATTAACTGTTGCAAATCCTATGAATCTATGAAAAAATAAGATTAACAGAAGAAGAAATTAAAAAAAAATGGTGTGAGAATGTATTTCAAATAGAAATTAAGGGCAGGACTGCAGCCATAGAAAAAGAATACATTAAGGTTCTGAACTTTATATCCCCTTACCAAGCAAAGTTGCAGCTAATAACTATTATATATAACTATATAATAAATTTTATATTTTGTTGAGTATTTTAAGAAACAGGAATAACTGGGAAAGGCTGAGACTGGTAAGTGGTATAATTCTAGGATAGTTTATGCTGGCTTTTTAGTCTTCAGAATCATAAATCTAGGCCTTTTTTTTCTTTTTTTTTTTTTTTTTTTTTTTTTCCAGAGATAGCACTTCTCTCTTACACCATGGATGTCCATTACTGAAGAATTACCAAGTGTTATTGCCTATGTGAAATGAGGCCAATTTTCCCCCTTGTTACTTTCCTGTTGCTCCAGCAGCAGAGGAAATTATGACTGCTTAATATACAATTCTTGTCTAAATCTTGGTACTAGAGGCTAACAGGTGGAATCATAGAATCACAGAATGTTTGGGGCTGGAAGGTACATTAAAGATCATCAAGCTACAACCTCCCACTAGACTATGTTGCCCATCCAGCTTGGCCTTGAACACTGTCAGGGATGGGGCATCCACAGCTTGTCCGGGAAACCTGTTCCATTGCCTCACAGCCCACATATTAAAGAATTTCTTCTTTATATCTAATCTAAATCTATCCTCTTTAGATTAAAGCCATTACACCTCATCCTATCACTATACTCTCTGATAGAGTCCCTCTCCAACTTATTTGCCTTTCCCCTTGTGTAATTGATAAATAAACAATAAAATTATTGTACTTTTCTTACAGATACTTCGCTTCTCTGTGAAATGATTCTAACAAGGTTGTACTATTAATTTCACTTAGTATGGTAAGCTTTTCCATATGTAATTTTCTGATATTTGAATCAGTCTTTAATTTACTTAGAGTTTGTGATTTATGAATTAAAATCTAGTTTTGTACCACTGATAGATACCACTGATTATGTATGCTTTATATTAAAGATATAAGATATGTTAAACTAACATGAGATGTTCACTGTATTAATCAAAATAATATCTTTGAAACGATTATCTTAAAAATTCAGAACTACAAAAGAAGAACAAAACAAAACATAGATAGACACACTGCTGGGCCAAAACTGCAAAATATAGTTAGGAACATTTATTTGAAGAAAATTTTATCACAGTGTATTTATCACTCCTCCATGGGGTTTTAAAAACATTTGAGAATGTAAAATATGGTTTTTAAGAATATTTATGGAAAATTGCTGTAAATATTTATGTGAATATTTATTAAGAAGTGTATCCAAATAACTCATGCAGCTGACTTAAATGCATTTTTGCAGTGCTATCCATCAGCAAGTAAAACTGTCATGAACAGAAATCAGTTAAGAATAGAGGGGATCCATAATGAAAATTTTGCCATAATGGAATTGATTAGTTCAAAAACCTGATCCAACTATCTCTACTTAAAATAAAACTAAAGAATAAGCTCTGAAGCAGAGTCTGTGAACTAGAAACTGCTCATTGGGTTTGGTGAAAACAATAACCAAATTTTCACATAGTCTACCTCTTGCAGAGGTAAGCAATTCTTTTCACGAGTTATTTGAACTCTGTATCTCCAGTAATGTGTCTTCAAAAGCATTGAGATGAGAAACAGTGTGACTGAACAGACTTCTCCCATTCCCTGTGCAAGTACACCAGCAGACACCACTAACAGCTCTGTTTTTCTGGATAGCTCTTAAAAGATGTTTCTACTAAATCAACAGGATTAACATTTGCAGCAGGCAGCTAAAGCTAGTTAACTTGCCTTTCCAGTAACATTTCATCATTAGTTGGAAAAAGCAAGAACATAAGCACTGAGTAGTTAAAGAATCTTTTCCATACTTCAAATATTGTATATGAAAGCAGGCTGTTCTACATCTAATTATTATATATATAAAAAAAAAAAAGTAAAACAAAAAGTTTTACTTTTTACAAAAGTAAAATTTTCTGTGATAGTTTCATACACTATCAAACCCACATTTCATTGGGGTGTGCCCTAATGCCTGAAAGACTTCTAGGAATAATATATATTTTAAAAAGAAACAAAGGCATTACTGTTGTGCTTTTTAATGAAACATAAGCATCTGGATAATAGTGTTACAGAATTTAGAATTAGAAGATTCTTATTCATTTATACCTGTATAGTTTTCAGTTGCATATTTGCAAGTCACATTTAGGGAATGTTGCCAATACTGCAGTAGCCTGAGGAACATTTTGGCTCAAGCTCACTGTGTAAAAATCCATGAAGTGGTTTCTTATTCTACATTATTACAAAATCTAGCAATACAGCAGTTGAAGAAATTAAGAAATATGTGCCTTGAAAATCCATCAGCAGGTCTTCTTAAGTTAGAAAGTACATATTTCACACCATAACTCTGCATATTAAAATAGAGCATTTCAACACAAAAAACATAAATGTCTGTTTGAGGCCCATTGAGCACTGTTATTTTTTCTAATGTATCACAATTACATAAACACCTGTGCTAAATAACATATATGTGTTATTTAAACATAAACGTAATATATGTGCAAAATATATTAGGCAAGTGTTGTGGTTTAACCTTAGCATCATTTAGCACAGCCATTTTCTCAGCAACCCCTCCACCCTCTGCAGTGGGACGAAGGAGAAAACTGGGAGAAAAAAACAAAACAAACCAAACAAACAAACAAACAAAAAACACTAACTAGTAGGTTGAGATAAAGACAGTTCAGTAGGACAGAAAAAGGAGCGAAATAATAATAATGATAATGACAATAAGAGAATGTACAAAGCAAGTGATGCACAATGCGATTGCTTAACACCCACTAATCAATGCCCATCCCATCCCTGAAAAGCCATCCCTTCCACCACAGCCAGCCACCCCATGTTCAGAATGACATCACATGGTATGGAATATCCCTTTGGCTGGTTTGGGTCAGATGTTCTGTTTCTGTCCCCCCTACCTTCAGGACAAGCTGAAAAGTCCTTGACTTAGTGTAAAAACTGTTCTGCAACAACTAAAACATTGGGGTGTAATCAGCACTATTTTCATCCTAAATCCAAAACACAGCACCATACCAGCTACTAGGAGGAAAATTAACCCTTTCCCATCTGAAACCATGTCAGCAGGAAAGAGAAAATCACAGTGCATGCAACCTCTACCCTCTGATTTTGTCTGATATTTCACTTTCCATGGTTTTGATCACTGAAGTAAATGTAGACTTTTATAAATTTCTATTTACTAATTAAAAAAAAAAAAAGGTACAGTACAAGCAAATACTAAATGCCAGCTGCAAAATAATGTTTTTAAGTTGTTTTGTGCAAGCCTGTTAATGTCTTGTGTATTGGCATCAAGAGACCTTATTAAGATTTGTCTCAAAATGCAGGCAAAGCCCATGGATAATACCTGATGGAACACTGGGACTGTAATAGAAGATTAGTAAGATTTATATAAAAGCCTTGTTTTTTATATGTGACTACTTAGATAACAAAAAAAACCTCTTTTTAATATACCCAGAGAAAAAGCTAAAAGTCTGAAAATATAGATTGCTAAATTCACAAAATCTACTCCAAATTGTTTTTTTTTTTTTGTTTTTAATTCATTTTCCCCTCAGAAATATAAGTTCTTATTAATCTTTTATGGTCCATGGCCTCTTACACTAAGGTTTCAGCTAACTGACACATTAGTTAAAAAGAAACATCTTTCTTGAAGGTGAACTTATGTTTTATTTCAGCATGTTCTGAAAATCTAGAGGTCTTTGAGAAAATAAAGTTTCAAAAATACTAATCTTTTCAGACCAATGCTGCTTTATTTATCAAGGAGACAGAAAGGCATTGAAATATCATGAAACTGTGCAAAAGTGAAGACTGTGTTTTAACACTTAGATTTATTGCTACAATGATGGTATTGGATTTCTTTCTCATCTGTACCTAGCATAGCAACTATCACTAGATGAGTAAGGAAGAGCCATATCAGAACCTGGATGAACTGTGAAGAAAGACACCTTTGCTTTCAGTACATCACAATGAAAATCAGATTTGTGACACTCATGGGTCAGGAAAAAGGTGCTCTCAAACAGATGGGTAAATAAAACAAGGTGGGAAAATAAATAAATAAATAAATAAATAAGTAAGTAAGTAAGTAAGTAAGTAAGTAAGTAAGTAAGTAAGTAAAAATCTCCAGAAAGCCTTCCCCCAGATAGCCTTCAGAGAGTCTTAGGAGTTCAGAGAATCTTGTAGATTTTCAATTATGCTCATTTCTGAAATGACCCCCTGGTGAGGATTGTCAGCCCCTGCCTCACGCCCAGGTGTCCTGCCTGACCCTAAAGTTCCACCCCTGGCCTTTACAAGTGACTGGCTGGGTCTGCCTCTGGAGGTTAGCCACACCATGTGCAGCCCTCTTCTTGTCAGCACCCTGGGCATGGCAAAATGCTGAGTGTCAGCTGCTCTACTCAGCATCAGGAAACAGCAATACACACAAAAATACGCAAATATACAGGGGTGTACAAACATGTATAAATACTCAAACACAAGTCTCTGGGAAGTGGGCCTAATCCTGAGACATAACCAAGGAGCCACTTGGTTAACAGAAATAAAGCAAAT
Organism: Anas acuta; assembly: GCF_963932015.1. NCBI lineage: Eukaryota > Metazoa > Chordata > Aves > Anseriformes > Anatidae > Anas > Anas acuta. The sequence goes on along the minus strand of NC_088986.1, from coordinate 18,854,229 downwards.
GCAGAGCAGAGATGAACCTCATGGCCCTGCCCAGAAGGCCCCTGCATGGCTCCAGGCCCGAACATCACACGTTGTTCCTGGGGCAGCCCCTGGGCTTCCTGCCCAGTTCCATGATGCTGGTAACACAGATATGCAGATTGAACAAGACTGTGTGGCCAGTCTGTGGTCTCTGTGTCAGAACGGAGACCACAGTTTAAAGACCATGATTATAATCAGGCACAGAGAAGTAGCGTAGAGGAATAAGGCCATAAAAAATGTGGTGCCAATAATTCTGGCACAGACAAGCAATTTCAGACACAATCACAACAAAAGCTGTTAATTTTAAAGTTAAACTGACTTTGCCTCACTTTAAGTGAGGTATTTTGAGCAAGTTTGCTGATGACACCAAACTTGGAGGAGTTGTGGACTCGAATGAGGGTGGAAAGGCCTTGCAGAGGGATCTGGATAGGTTGGAGAGCTGGGCGATCACCAACCGCATGAAGTTCAAGAAGAGCAAGTGCCGGGTCCTGCACCTGGGACGGGGAAACCCTGGCTACACATACAGACTGGGCGATGAGACGCTGTAGAGCAGCCTAGAAGAGAGGGATCTGGGGGTCGTGGTAGACAGCAAGTTGAATATGAGCCAGCAGTGTGCCCTGGCAGCCAGGAGGGCCAACCGTGTCCTGGGGTGCATCAAGCACGGCATCGCTAGTAGGTCGAGGGAGGTGATTGTCCCGCTCTACTCTGCGCTGGTGCGGCCTCACCTCGAGTACTGTGTGCAGTTCTGGGCACCACAGTATAAAAAGGACATGAAACTGTTGGAGAGTGTCCAGAGGAGGGCTACGAAGATGGTGAAAGGCCTGGAGGGGAAGACGTACGAGGAACGGCTGAGGGCACTGGGCCTGTTCAGCCTGGAGAAGAGGAGGCTGAGGGGAGACCTCATCACAGTCTACAGCTTCCTTGTAAGGGGGTGTCGAGAGGCAGGAGACCTTTTCTCCATTAACACCAGTGACAGGACCCGCGGGAACGGGGTTAAGCTGAGGCAGGGGAAATTTAGGCTTGACATCAGGAGGGGGTTCTTCACAGAGAGGGTGGTTGCACACTGGAACAGGCTCCCCAGGGAAGTGGTCACTGCACCGAGCCTGTCTGAATTTAAGAAGAGATTGGACTGTGCGCTTAGTCACATGGTCTGAACTTTTGGGTAGACCTGTGCGGTGTCAAGAATTGGACTTGATGATCCCTAAGGGTCCCTTCCAACTCAGGATATTCTATGATTCTATGATTCTATAAGTATCTTGTTGGCTTACCGTAAGATCTCAGATGTAAACTGCTTTTGTGAACCTGGTGGTTCAATGGAAATATTTCCTGATAGGTCAGAAGATGAGTCCCTGAAAAGGAACTCCAGGACACTGTTCCTAGCAGGGTGTGAGTTAGCAGCCCCACAAGTTCACAGGGAGGACACTTTACAGAAATGGATATCAGCTGCATTGAATAGCCCTAAAGAGGTCTTCAACAGTTCAGAATTACCCAGGCACTCAAAAGTAGCAGGGGAGGCAGACAGGCAGGCAGCCCAATATGCTTGTGTGAAATGTGTGCATCAGTGGGAACAGATGGGCTAGGCAATATGTGGAAGAATATAGACCTGATTTAGATCAGATATTGCTACCTGAAGCTTGTAAAACACATTTTTCATTGTACAGATTCAGTTTTTGAAAACCTTGGCTACCTGTTTGAACTCAGGGATTATGTTAAGTTCAATCTTGAAGCTGTCAGTTTCTACAGCTCCTTATAATCTCCTACTACTCATTTAAGCAATATGAATACAGAGAATTTTAGATGGTGTCATCAATCTCTGTAAAATAAGAGGGAGATGGTTTTTAATTAGACTTTCCATTTGACTATCATTATTATAAAAGCTTCTGGAGGAGGAGGGGACACAACCCTATTTTCTAGCTTCTGTTCTAAAACTGTAAAATCTAAGTTATCTAAATAGATAATTATAGTCTAATAATAATAGTCTGTAATCTCTGTTTTGCTGATAGCTTCACAACACTTGGATGGAATGCTGAGGGTCTGGACAGACATGGAGCTATTCATCAGTGCAAAGAACTTTATGTCTGTGCACAGGGAGGTCATGCTGAATTGCTTCCTGCTAATGTATGTGTCATCATCTTATCTATGGGAAGAAAAAAAAAAGCCTGAGTAATTTTTAAGCCGAATGACAAACGACAGCCTTAGTTGACATAAGGCCTGTTTCCTCCTTTTACATGATGACACTGTTAAGGAGGTAAAGGGAAGTATTCAGGAAGAAAACGTTTTGTCAGGTTTGTCGAATACTGTAAAGTCACATCCAGGGCCTCAAATATTGCTCGATTGAAACGTTAACCAGGTTATACGGACATAAGAATAGAGCGCTCTAACTGCAGAGGACAGTGTAGGTCTGTGGGATGTTTTCAACAGAATAAGGTCCTGTCTATTAAAGAACAAATTGATTGATTGGCAATGATTTTATGTGAGATGTGAAAGGCCTGTGTGGGAAAACATCACAATTTTAAAGGCTGGAAATGAATGTTCTATGCAGAGATTTACACCAAAAAACAGCATCAGTGTTTGTAACCTGTGATCAGAAATGCAGCATCACGGCAGGATTCTATTTTATATGATGTGTTTGTTTTATATTGATTGTTTGCTTATGAATACAGTTTTGAAGGAAGACTCAGATCTAAGTGCCAGCTGTCTTCAGAGGTATGGATTCTGTCTGACTCTCATTTCCATATTAGGTTTTGCTTTGTTTAGAAATTAGGAGGAAGTTTTTCACTCAGAGGGTGATCAGGCACTAGAACAGGTTGCCCAGAGAAGTTGAGGATGCCCCATCCCTGGAGGCATTCAAGGCCAGGCTGGATATGGCTCTGGGCAGCCTCTAGTGGTTGGCAACCCTGCCCAGAGCAGGGGGGTTGAAACTAGATGATCTTTAAGGTCCTTTTCAAACCAGGCTGTTCTATGATTCTACTATTCTATGATCTAGCTAAAGAGTGTTTTTACCATATTCTTCCATTAGACATTTTTGAGTCTTCATATGGGTGTTTAGAATTTTGCAGGCAATAATTAGAGTCATTTTATTTTTCACAGAATCACAGAATTGTCTAGGTTGGAAGAGACCTCAAGATCATTGAGTCCAACCTCTGACCTAACACTAACACTCCACTAAACCATATCGCTAAGTTCAACATATAAACGTCTTTTAAAGACCTCCAGGGATGGTGACTCCACCACTACTCTGGGCAGCCTGTTCCAATGCCTCACAACCCTCTCAGTAAAGAAGTTCTTCCTAACATCCAACCTAAAACACCCCTGGTGCAACTTTAGCCCATTTCCCCTCTTCCTGTCACCAGGAACATGGGAGAATAGACCAACCCCCACCTCACTACAGCCTCCTTTAATGTACTTACAAAGAACGATAAGGTCGCCCCTGAGCCTCCTCTTCTCCAGGCTGAACAAACCCAGCTCCCTCAGCCACTCCTCGTAGGACTTGTTCTCCACACCCCTCACCTCCTTCGTCACCCTTCTCTGAACTCTTTTGAGCACCTCGATGTCCTTCTTGTAGTGAGGGGCCCAAAACTGAACACAATACTCGAGGTACGGCCTCACCAGAGCCGAGTACAGGGGGGCAATCACTTCCCTAGACCTGCTGGCTTCTTATACAAGCCAGGATGCCGTTGACCTTCTTGGCCACCTGAGCACACTGCTGGCTCATATTCAGCCGACTATCCACCAATACTCCCACCCAGGTCCTCCTCTGCCTGGCAGCTTTCCAACCACTCATCCCCCAGCCTGTAGCTCTGCTTGGGGTTATTGCGCCCCAGGTGCAGGACCAGGCACTTGTTGAACTTCATACAGTTGACCTCAGCCCATCGGTCCAGCCTATCCAGATCCTCCTACAGAGTATTCCTACCCTTAAGCAGATAAACACACGCACCTAACTTGGTGTCATCTGCAAACTTACTGAGGGTGCATTTGCCGGTCCTGGTCACTGGGCTCCTGGTTGCTCCCTAGGGGCAGCTTTTGAATGGCCGGGGAGGGGGCGCTGCTGGCTCTGCCTACGCCTCGTTCTCGCCTCGTTCACCTCCCTCGAGAGGGCTGCTGGGTCCTGGCGGCTCCCTCGAGTGGGCTCGGTGCCGCAAAAATTAGCCCTGCCTGTCCGATCCCCCGTTCCACTGCAAAACGCAGCTGCCCCTGAGCCAATTGCCTTGGCAAGTGGCCATCGCCTCGGCAAGTTTTCTTCCACTGTGACAATAAATTAAGTGGTCACTCCTGAATATGTTTTCTTTCCATAATTCTGCAAATCAGTGTAACTCTTATCTCTTATAAAGTTGTAATTCTCCAGAATTATTGCCTTAATTTAGTTTTTTATTATATTATAGATTTTAGACAGAAACATCGTCAATCGAAGTGTTTGCATAAATGTTTACAGGATATCTAAATAGTATACAAAGTTTTGAATAGAATATTGTATTGAGAGCATGGTTATATATATTCAAAATATACCATGGTGTGACTATGAAGCAGCTGGTTTGGCTTTCCACACTGATTCATGGGAAGCAGCTCTATGTTCTTCCATGAATGTGTTGTTGTTGCTGCTGTTGTTCTTGAATTATTTCTTGAATTATACAGTGTTTAACCTTTTTTTTTTTTTTCAGTAATGATACACCCAATGTATCTACATCTCCTTTGAGATTTTTTTTCTTCAAGGAAGCATTAAAAAATATCAAAAATAATTAGGCTATCATGAATCAGCCCCACCATTTCTGTTGTTGTTTTGTTTTATTTCTCATTTTTGATTTCCTCCACTAGTATCAAGATCTCATATTTTCACAGATTTTACCTGACCTTTTAGGTTAGAAATTTCACAATCTCTGTATTTCATAAACAGATCAATCAGCTTCTAAATATAAGAAATGTCTGAAAATTTGAAAGCTTCAGAACAGTAATATAATTGTAAAAAAATGACAGTATTTCTTGAAAGCAACTCAACAGAACCCAAATCCTACTAAATTTGTGTACTTAGAATACAATTGTACCCTTTTTATAGTTAGTAACTATTCCATTTGTCTGAAGGCCAAAACTGAACAGGTTGACTGAAGTCAATATGGTCACTTATGGAGACTGAAGCACATGAGCTTAGGTACAACTGAATCTGGATCAGAGGAAAGATCAACTTCTAGAAAGAAGGTATGTCCTCCTTGTCCATATATAGATATTTTCTGTGATGAAAGTTGCTTCCCTTCATTGCTTTGTCAAAAGGAACACAATATATGCCCTTTCCATATTAGGGAATGTTAGTCTTCAGAGATATCCTTGGAAATGGATGCATGCATTTCTTACATATGCAGGGAAGCCAACTGGACTTAATGCTGTCTGAGCTTCCATAACAATCTTTATAACAGATTAAGGCTATTTTATATTGCTTCCGTGCTGTTAAAAGGCTATGGGATATGCTTCTGCACAGGATATTGTGTGGTATGAATTTAGACATTTCTGCAAGATTATTGAAAAAAAGAAGAATGGAAAGTTTTGGATCTGTAGTGATTCTGCACATGGGAAAAGTAATGCAGGGGGGCATGTCCAGAACTTAACATTAATTCATTCTTCATCATTTTGTAACGAACAAGTTACTTTCTCATAAAACACTGGTTCAGATAATGATGTGATCTTTTATACTGCTGTAATTGAAGTAAAATTTATAATTTTCTTCATATCCTGTTGTAGCTGCATCACACATGCAGAGAAGAGGCAATTTAAGGTACATTTTTCTGTTTTATGCATATTTTAAGAGCATAATTAAGAATAAAATATACTCAGAAATTTAATAGCTCTATAACTTCCCATTAAAAATAGCAGGCTTTGATAGTGTACAAGGTGACCTATTCCTAGCGGAAGACCAACCAAATGGCACCATTGACTAGAACTATCTGGAAATGCTCTGCCAAAGAAAATATCACATTTTAAAGTTTATGTTACCACTTTGCTGCATGCCGTCCCAATGACAGTAAAAATTCTAGTGGTGTGCAGCAAAGTTTAGGCTTCCTCAGTCTACAGATGCCAGGAATCCTGATTTATGAATTTCTCCAGTGTCAGCCCTCAAGATTCAGTACCTTCACCCCAATACAGGGTACCCAGCTTCTACAGTTCTGATATCATTATGAATTTGCAGTTTTGGTGTTACTGTGAGCCCCACTGTGCAGCAAAATCTATAAACATTTTAGCATGGAATACCGTATCATTATAATGCAAGATGTGCACATCTTACCTGTAATATAGGTGAATATAAACAAAAGATGAATATAAACAAAAGGAAAGAATAAAGGTAAATATTGAGAAAAAAATAGATCACAGTTCTCATTACTAATACTTCAGTAACAACATAAGCTTTGCGCATCTTCACCTTTCAGTTTACACTATCTAGCACCACTGATCTTCATTATCAACTGTTACAGGAAACTGCTATAAAACTGTAATCACATTTCCAGCACTTATATACATATATATATACATATTTAATGTCCAGACAAGTTTTCCTGACCCTGTTGAAGCATGGCCCAACAAAGAAATATGCTGGCATGCTGCAGTGCAGAGGTAGTCTTGCAGACTACTGCTGCCAAACTGGGTGTGTTGTGAAAGCAAGGATTTAATGTGATTGTTAGAATGTAATCTGAACATATAACAGCTTGTCATTAAATCTTGCCAACATTTTTCAATTTTTTAAAAGAGATTAGAAGCAGAAATCTGAGGAAGCTTTGGATGTGTTTATTTTTAATTCCTCTCCAGTAGAGAGACAGCCTAGGAAAAAGTACCAAAATACTTATCTGAAAATCAAATATGAAATTAAAAACCTGATCAGTGACAAATACTTATTAGGCTTAGTGAAGGCAGGCACTCCTTATATGATAGCAAGTGAAAAATGATAGGAAAAGGGGGAAGAAAATACAATGGGAAGGGCTCAAGGGCTAGGATATGGATAGGAAGCTCACTCACCAATTACTGTCACAGGCAAAACAGACTCAAAATAGGGAGATTAATGTAATTTATTGCCTATCAGTAGCTGACTAGAACAATGAGAAACTAAAACCAAACTAAAAACACTTTCACCCAACACTTATCACCTCTTCTATATCCTCTCTACAAGTGAAGCAGGGGAAGAGGGAATGGGGTCTGTGGTCAGTCTGTAGTACTTTGCAACGCTCCTTTTTGGTCACTCTCTGCCACTGCTCCACGTGGGGTCCCTCCCGTGGGATGCCGTCCTTTGCAAACTGATCCTGCAGGGGCTGCCCACAAGGCAGCAGCTCTTCAGGAACTGTTCCAAATAAGGTTTTGTACCACAAGGTCCATCTGTCAGGAGCAAACTGCTCCAGCATGGGTCCCCCATGGGCAGCAGCTCTCCCCAGGCCCCCTGGTCCTGTGTGGGCTCCTATCCATGGGCTGCAGCTCCGGCCCGGGGCCTGCTCCTGCAGGGACCTCTCCATGGGCCACAGCCTCCTCCAGGCCACATCCACCTGCTCCACCGGGGGCTCCTCCATGGGCTGCAGCATGGAGATCTGCTCCATGTGGGACCCATGGGCTGCAGGGGGACAGCCTGCTCCCCCAGGGGCCTCTCCACAGGCTGCGGGGGAACTGCTGCTGTGTGCCTGGAGCACCTACTGCCCTCCTTCTGCACAGACCTTGGTGGCTGCAGGGTTATTTCTCACTCATCTCTCCCGGCTGTTGTTGCGCAGCAGTTTTTGTTTTTCCCCTTTCTAAACACTGCTCTCCCAGAGGCCCGACCAATGTCACTCACTGGCTCAGCTCTGGACAGCAGCAGGTTCGTTTTGGAGCTGGCTGGAACTGGCTCTGATCTGACATGGGGCAGCTGCTGGGCTCTGCTCACAGAGGCCACCCCTGTAGCTCAATTGCTACGAAAACCTTGCCACATAAACCCAATAAAGATTTCTGTTCATTTCTTTATGGTAGGACACGAAGCTCCCTTATATCCAGATCATCAAAACTGCATGCAATGTGGGGATTTAATAATGAAAGATGAATTAGAAGATTCTACATGGTGCTAAAACATTATTTGTGAAACAAAGATGTTTATAATTAGGCAACTATGCTCCAATAGAATGAAATGTTATTTTTAGATCATGTAATCATTAATAAGTAACTGTCCTTTGGAGATTAATAGTTTAAATAAAGGTATAAAGCTGTTTAAGAGATGATCATATGTAAATTGGCTCTGTTAAAGTGATTGACAGATGCAGGCTTTAATCAATTGACTGAGGATGTTGTTTATTAAGCCTGTCTTATATTCTCCTCATCACTGAAGTTAAAAGAAAGTTTAAAAAGGGGCAGAAAGTGACATTGAGGGCTATGTCCCCTCCTTGCCTCCTGTGCCTGTCCTTCCTAAAAAGCCTGCGTCCATCCATTCCAATACTCCAGCCTTAGTAGCGCTTCCACTATGTCTCTGCAATGCCAAAGAGGTCATATCCCTGCAGTTATGTGTACATCTCTAACTCCTCTTGCTTTTTCCCCACGCTACATGTTTAGCCTAGAGAGACTGGAGTTGGGCCTCTGGTGAAGTTCCCTTACTAGTTAGTGGAATTCCTTTGTGCTGTTTTCAGGTGCTCTCCTGCTGACCTGTGACCCTTCTCCAGGCTCTCGACATCTATCAGTGACACTGGCATCAAGCTGGGAGGAGTAGGATGGATTGAGGTTCCCCTTCCCTGGCAACTCTGCACCTCTGACTCAGGAGGGAGTCTCCACCTACTACTACCCAAAGCCTCTTAGTGGGACTGGTTGTTATGCAGGGAGCAGACCAAGCTGTCTTACTCAGCTCCACACCCCTGCCATTAGTCTTTCCTTTTCTGTCTGCAAGGAGGTGAAGCAGTTCTTTAAGGGTGTCTCAGGCTTCAGCATAAATTTTCTTAAACTTTATGCTATTGAATTTTCAAAAGAGAAGGTAGAGAGCAAAGATGTTATACAATTTGATTTTCAAAGTTCTTCACAAGGATTTGATCTTATTTCTAGTCTATATTTTTGAAATGCTTATGCATACACTTAAGCACACAGAAAATGCTTGTATCTTTCAAATAATGTAGAAATATGGTTAAACACAAAAGTAATTGCTGTCATGTGGAAAAGAATTGGGATTTATCTCAGTATGAATATTTTTTTAAAAAAAAAAGGAATATTCATATTTTTTTAAATAAATATTTTTAAAATAAATATTAAAAAAAAAAAAAAAAGAAATATGATAGATTGGAGTCTTCTATAAGAACAACTTTATTTACTCAGCCTAAGAAAGCATACTCTTCAGTTGTTTATGTTGTATTGTGCCATTAGGAAGATTGTATTCACGATCATTAGCTTTTAATTTGATGACCATAAAGTAGTTGCTAATCCCTACACATATCCTTATCAGTTCCTCACTTCCCCCAGTACAGTTGCTGGGGGAGTCCCTGAATGAAAGTTCATTCTTTCATGGAAAATGTTAACTTTCATTAGAAGAGAAGCAGCATTCATGATGAAAGAATTAAATTTTCGGCTATCAAAACTCAATCTAACTCATTTATTATTCAGATTGTTTGACTTTAAGGTAAGTATGAGAATGCTTTATGTTCATCTCACTATGCACAAGATTTTAGGAATATAATGGCATACAGCTCCTTCCAGGAAGGAAGAAATGAACAGAGCAAATATTTGATAGTAGACTAGAATATAGATTTCAGCTAAGAATCAGCTGTGAATAACTAATCCCAGGATCAATCCAGAAATAGAGAGAGGTGTGCTCAACCTCTCTCTATGTGAGGATAGGAGTGATAAGGAGTGAGAATAGACAGGAGTGAGACTAGACAAATTAGTGACAGGAGTCACTATTCAGCTGCTACATACTTTCATTGTAATCAGGATTTTTTTCATGGTTGAAAAAATAGCAACCTAGAGAGCAGCACAGGAAATTTACAATTAATTGAAGATGGGTCAAAAAGGGATGCAAAAGGTCCAACTACTGAGAGGAGAAAATATAAATAGCATGAACAGAATTAGCATAATATGAAAAAGGGAAAATTCAGTATAAGATTATAATGAAAGAAAGGAATGCAATGAGAAATATACAATGGAACTTACAATTGGATTTGCTGTTTTGTTCTGTGGTATACAGAAATGCTTTTTCTGATAAAATCAATAGTCTATTAAAGGCAACAACTGACATGACAGGAAAGAAAACGGGGCAGGAACAACAGATCATATTCCAGGAATCCTGCTGCAAATAGATGGAATAAGTTTCTTTGTTCACAGGTGAGGACTTCAAAGAAGTCCTCCCAGCTATGAATGGGATTTTATACTTGCTCCCCAGCTGTACAGCTTAAAAAATGGAAAAGGTTGTTTAACAGATTTTTTTGTTTCTTTGGTTCAAATAGATGAATTCTTAGCAGCCCAGTGTCTCTGGGCTTGCTTGCTCTGAGACAGTCTTGTAGAGGTTCGTGAGATTAATTCTGTAAATGGTAAAATGTGTTGTTACCTTGTATCTATGTGTAGTAACTTATATCTATTTATATGTATATGTGTGTATAGATACATGCAATCAGCTGCAATAATTATAAAACAAACAAATAAAAAAAAAACATACGCGAGGTAGCACTTTGAAGAGTCATTGGATTTATCCTTTCAGACAGTTACTGCAATTTGTTCAATTCTGTCTCCTGATTCCAAGTCATTCTTTTTTTTTTTTTTTTTTTCCCCGTTTTGCAAACACTAACCTTTAAAAACTGATTTTGTTGTTTGTTTGTTTTTATTGAGTAAACTCAGAAATGTCCTCCATTACACTTTACTTTGAGAGCTGGAGCCAACCAGGGTAGCTATGGAGAAACTAGATTCAGAATTTGAAAGACAAACAAGTATTTACATTAAAATAGTTTTCCTTGGTTATTAGGTCAGATCTTATACCAATTAACATCACATGAAAAACTTCCACTATCCTTCTGCTTAAAAGGAATTTTTTTAAAGCTGAATTTTAATAAAACAATAGGCATCTTCAATTTATTTTAAAGAGAAAATGTAGTATAAATGTTTTCATCTTTAGCCTCATTCTAACTTATACTTGAAAGGACACAGATTCCCAGGACTGAAGTCTTTTTATTTAAGCATAATTATGAGATCTATTTTGTTACTCATTCAGCAGTGTCTACTTTTTAGTAGCCATGCCAGTGAAAGATCATAATCAAAAAACATGTAAAAGAGCACGACCTCCTTGAAAAAAACACATTCCTCCCTCTTAACTCCTCTTCCTTTCTTTTTCTGTTTTTGTCTCCTCCTTCTCCCCCTTCACCCCTCCCCTCCCATCCCCCATTTGTAAATATGAGTACCTAATTCATTGCATGTCAGCCCCATAAACTAATCATGTTCTCAAAGAGAGATTCAGAGTTTCTGGGAAGGAAGAAACTGACCTTGGCCATTTGATTGAAGAGTTCAACAGGGCCAAGTTAAGTTAAAGGTCCTCACTCCACAGGGAATAATGAGTGATTATAAATTTGCAGATGTTGGATACTGATGAATTTGGTAGCTCAGTAGATGTGAGGCTTTTCCAGCTGGATGAGCTAGGCACATCCTAGAAACAGGCAGTTACATGCACTGATCAACAGAGAAAACAGTTCCTTTAACAGAAACATGAACATCATGGACAGCCTAGTCTTGTTTGTTATACGCACACATATATAAACATATGCTACATATCCCTCCAGGAGCTGATCCCAGTCCCTGTTCTCCCCAGTTATTGACACCTGATCACAACAGCATGTGAGCTAACTGGGTCTCTGCTGCTTCAGCAAAGAGGTAAGATTATGTATTGGCTTTTACATGGCAAGTTTTGGTTGCAGGGGGAACTGCAGAGGTGGCCTCTGTGAGAAGAGACCAGAAGCTACCTATATTAGATCAGAGCCAGCTCCAGTGGGCTCCAAAAATGCAGGAAGGAGCAGGACCTGGTCCAGAGCTGCAGCTCATGGAGAGGAGCCCACACAGTAGCAGGGGATCAAGGGGGAACTGCTGGCCGTGGGGGAGCCATGCTAGAGCAGTTTGCTCCTGACAGATGGACCCTGTGGGAGCCATTTGGGAGCAGTTCTTGAAGAGCTGCTGCCTATGGGCAGCCCCCAAAGGCTCAGATCACGAAGGACAGCAGGTGGGAGGGACCCCATGTTGGAGCAGGAGCAGAGAGTGACCGAGAAGGAGCAGCAGAGATGAAGCATTATGGACTGACTGCAGCCCCCATTCCCCATTCCTCTGTGCTGCTTGGGGGGGGAGGAGGTAGAAGAGGGTGGATGGGGGGAGGGTGTTTTTAGTTTGCTTTTAGCTTCTCACTGTTCTAGTTGGTTACTGATATTTACATTAATCTTCCTATATTGGACAATATATTGTTGGACAGGACAATAATTGTTGAGTGAACTCCCTGTCCTCATCTCAACCCTTGAGCCCTTCCCATCATGTTTTCTCCCCCTTTTCCTTTAAGGATGGGGAATGAGAGAGCAGCTGTGGTGGAGTTCAGATGTGTAGCAGGATAAAACCACTACATAAGGTTTAGAATTCTTTTTTGTATTTCTCTTCATGGAAAGTCCCAGTTCCCATTTTAATGCAGACTGAAGATGTTTTCAAGCATCACTTTGCATCTGTATCTCTGTTCTTTTCCAGTCAACTTGACTAATAACTTCTAAAATTATAACAAATCCATTTGTATCTCAAACAAATATATATTTACCAAATAGAACATTCTGTAGAGACAGTATGCATACAGCTTTTTTAAATGTCTTTATCAGAGAAGCTGCACAGATTCTTTCACTAACCTTTCCTAAAGATCTGCAAATTTCTATTTTGTTTGTATTTAGGATAAACATGTTTGCTTATTTAGCCTTACGTACTTTTAGCTGATTTCTTGGGTTATAATAGAAAACTAAAAAATTGATAAATTAAGCACATAAAGCTTCAAATCAAACTATTTTAATCTTGATTATAACAAATAGTTTAATTATTTTTTGCAATATAAAGAATTAGAAAGAATCACCAAACTCTGTCACGTAGATGATCCATGTAAAAACATTAGCTGTCATGCTTTAGGATTTTATTTTCCTTGTCACAGATTTATGAGGACTGAAAAGTAAATGATTGGAACATAAATTAGAGATCCTGTATGGAGCATGAGAAAAGCAGGGCACATTCTTAGTGAAGGAAACAGGACCTCCTCATGTCAAAAAAAAAAAAAAAAAAAAAAAGTAGTAATATCTTGACATGTCATGTAAATACCTTAACATATTCATCAGTTCTGCTTCTATCATCACTGATCTAGCACAAATGCAACAACAATTATGAAGACCTCAAAGACAATTCAGCATCCATGTGTTTAGAAGAAAATGGAAAAATAAACAGACCTCAGCTTTTAGCTCACCTTTGACATAATAATTTATAGTCCCTTCATTAGAACTGGGTTTAGCTTTTTTCATTTTTCCAGAACACAATCTTGATTAAAAGAATACAGATTGTAATTTATTATCTTTACTACTTTGTTTCTATTTATTTTAATATTGCAGATTGCAAGTTTTCTATTTCTTCTTTGAGCCACATTTAAGTAGTCTCGATAATAAATCTTTTCATCTATATAGAAAACAGTTTAACAACACAACTACCAAAATGAAAAGTGTGTGACTAAACTCTCAAGCAGTTTTCAAAGGCCCAATGTTCTTTGATTCATTCCTTTCAATCTTCTAAACAGTACAGCCTGACAAAGAAGAAGTTTAATTCATCGTTCATAAAAGACTTGGCTTAGGATTTTAGTTATAAGAAATGAAAGTACACATCAGCTTTAAAATTGCAAGAGTTAGTAAATAAATAAAGAAATAAACATTTGAGGTCTCTTTAGTTGTTTCTATTGCAAAAAGTTCATACTTCATGTTTTTCCTCCACAAATGGCTTTAAGGAATAATAAAGGTAAGATTTGTCTATATTCTAGCAACCAGCAAAGTTACTTGCTCCAGAAGAATAGTATTGGTCTAACCTTTATATTTCTTACTGAAATTTATCCTCCAATTATCTAAAAGACAAATTTAGTTCATTAAGAAGATTGAGGATAGTTAGGACCAAATTATATGTGATCTCACATGTCACTGCTTTCTAATTTTCCCATTACCTTACTGCTAGCACGGTAAAAAAACTGCTTTAATATAAACTTAAAGTATCTTATTTTTATTAGCTCTGCAATAGTCTACACTGATTGTATCATTATAAAATAAATATTTTTATTAGTTAGGTTGAAAAAAATATTTAATTCCTATTGCTCAAATACACAATAGAATTTTTATTTTTGCACAACTTTTTCTACTTTTTTAATTAAAAAAAAAACACATTAGAGATAATCATATGATATACCATTGGGAAAGACATACACCTACAGAAGAAAGTAGCTTTTTACTCACTTATTGTCCCTTTATGGATTGAACTAAAGACGATGAAAATACGTGCCTAGGCTGCCTTCAGTGTAGTTTAGATCAGGTCTCTACAGGAACCTATGCATTACAATAAATAATAATAAATAGACAAAACAAAATAGATATAAATAAATACATAAATATGTAATATATATATAATAAATATATAATAATAAAAATATAATAATAATAAATAGATAATAATAGATAATGATAAATAGATAATAATAAATAGATAAGAGGAATTTTCTGAAAAATGTCATAGTCCCTTAGTCTTTTTGTTTGATAATATAATCTACAGTAAGATCCAAATAAGCATATTAAATGTCTGTACAAAATTATCTTTACATTTCTGAGAGGCACATTATTTTTACTGTTGCTGTAATTTGCCATGATGAACAGATAAGTTATTATAAAAAAGAATCTGTGTTTTGCCAGTGGCAAATCAGTTCTGTTCCTCATGAACAAGTACATGCATGGAAAACCATCATTAATAATTTCACTCATTATGCTGCTGCCAAGAAAAAAATGTAGAGTCAACACTATTCTTCAGAACTAGCCTGTGCCAAATTCATAACAAGGTTGGGTAATGAAGCTTGAATAGAGTTGTTTACTCAATTGGTGGCTATTTCACTTCACTTTGAAGATTTTTAAGTCTAAGGTTGGTTTGAATGGATTAACGTTGGAATAAATGGAATAAACGGCTGATTTCAAACCAAAACACATTTTTTCCTGTGAACTAGTTGCTTTTCATACCCAGAAAAGTTCTTTTCTAATCATAATTTTTGTCTTGAAGAGATTCAGAGGTAAATACCCTAGATGATACTCACAAACTTAAATTGTGGTGTGGGTTGGGCTTTTTTTTTTCAGTTCTATTTTTTTCAGTTTTGTTTTGTTTTCTTTTTCTTTTAAAATAGTTTACTGCTGTATTTAGAAAGCCAACAAGGGAATAGAGAGAAAAGAGAAGAGAATAAAAAAAGACTGAATGAAGTGCTGTAAGAATATTTATGTTTCATAATCTAATCAACCACTGCAAGAGAACATAGACACACAGAAAAGTAGTAGTAGCAGGTAGAATTGCTATTACATTTCTATGGGATCTTGAAAGTTGAAATTATTCATAAGCAGTCTACAGATGTGCAGCTTATATTTCACGAACTTTTCATATTGTTATAATGTTAGAATAAAAGAAAAAAAAAAGAAAACCTTTCTCCATTTTTTATTTTAACATGAGGAAAAGGACAAGAAATGTTTCTACACTCAAAGTGTGGCAAAGCACTGACAGTAATTTCTTGTTTTTCACTTACATTGATGTTTACCGGTGTACCCAGTTGATAATTTCTTTTCTTGTTCCTTAAAGTAAAATAAATGTCTAGGTTGCTCCACTCTTCAAAAGTATGGTTTGACTAAGATAGATGAAAAGCTTTTAATATTTCCATTAATATATATATGTATATTTAATTTTTTTAAATGAAAATACAGAAGGAAATTTACTTAACTTGTACTTACTTAACTGCTGTGTATGTTTTTTCCCAACACAATTTTGATTGGTTAGTTTTGTTAGTTTTTCTGCTATTGATTTTTCTTCATAACATATGGTCATTAAAATAACAAAAGAACCAATAAAAATTGTTTATTATATATAGCAGATAGGAAATGAGCGCTTCTGACTATAAAATATGAAGGGGGTGGGACGATATTAAATACTGTAGAAAGTTGTCGTTGCTCTCGCACTGTTAAGTGTGTTGCTGATTATCATGAGATATAAAATCCTGATGCCTATCAGCTCTTCACATTAAACTTCCCACTTAGATCTTATAGATTTGAGATTTGTCACATCATTTTAGCTATGACTATATCACAGTTTTTGACAGAATTCACCAAAAACTTTGTTCTCAAATGCTATATAAAATACATCAACACAATCCTTTATTGACTACATTTTTTCCCCCTTGATTTCATGTCTGCCTAATAAAGAAAACAAACTCATGCAATGAACTACACTTCATGCGTAATTAACAAGATTCTTCACAGCAATTAGAATGAATAAAATGAATGTATCAGAAAGCAACTATTTGGAAGTTTATGTGTAGCCCTGAAAATCATAATGATTCCCATCATCTTTCTTAACTGTTATGTTATGTAGTATGCAAATCCATTTACAGGAAGGAGGACACTACCCTCAAGGAGTTAATGAAGACATAATAAACAAGAGCTTGTCGTGTTTTGAGTCTGTGGAAGGGTTTGCAGAAGTCCTGTTGTAACGAAGAGGTCACAGGCAGGACTGAACCTTTCTCATGGGGCTTGCTTTCAGATGACCCTCTGGCATCTGGCCATTTTAAGCTACACTGCATCATCCTGTGGCAGGCCTGTCGCTGGTCTTCTGCCACATAAGATTCTCCTGCCCTGTAAGATTCAATTTTTCTTCAAAAGGAAAATAAAAGCAATTCACATAAAAACAACAACAACAACAAAACACAAACAACAACAAAAGCACAGAAAAATAGACTTCTGAAATACTTGTCACATAAAAAAAAAAAAAAAAAAAAAACAATAACACAATAACAAAGTGTTTATTATTATTTATCTGTAATAAAATAATGCATCTTATCAAAAGTGCTAAAAAGTATGTGGGTATGTGGTAGATTAGACTGCTTCTCAGCAATTGATTTATTTTTTTCTCCAGTAACAGTTTATGCTTGATTGAAGAAGACCATTTCAGCCTTTCAAGTCCCATTAAAATCCCTGCCAGCCACATGGCTGATATGTGTCTTACATTATTTCTGAAACCCATAACAGGATTTTCTGACACTCCCTGGACATCTTCTCACCAAACAACATAAAGTGTAGTTAGAAAACAAGAGAAATCATGCAGTTAAATTACCTTTTCTTAGGCCTGTATACTACTTTCATGGCGTACACCTAAATAACCAAGATCTTCAGAATACACTGGTGTCTGACACGGATGTTGACATTTAGAGTACCCCCTAATGATGACTGAAGGATTCCCAAAGATCAGTACTCTACATTATGCTT
Organism: Anas acuta; assembly: GCF_963932015.1. Taxonomy (NCBI): domain Eukaryota; kingdom Metazoa; phylum Chordata; class Aves; order Anseriformes; family Anatidae; genus Anas; species Anas acuta. Next base: position 18,836,719 of record NC_088986.1, on the reverse strand, counting down.
TCTATCACTGGCCTCCCTTTCAAACCTCATCCCAATACTAGGTTAAAGAAATTAAAGCCTTTGAATTGTGTGCTACCCTTAAAAGGCAAAGGTTCATCAGTTCAATCACTCAGTTATGACACTACATACTCAGAAAAGATATATTGGATTAACTGGGAACTATATTTGGTCGAGAAGTAGGGCTTGCCTACAGAAATTTCACTATGTATTTAAAACTATTGTTTTCCTGTCTTCTTTCCCTAGTCAAAAGGTATTTTTAATGTCCATTTTGTGTCTATTTTTGGTCACAAAGAAATTGTTAGTCACAGAGAATTCTCCAGTCATAAGGCTGACTGTGGAGAGGGGTCCTATATTTCTAACGTATGAATTAGTTGTACCATCAACTGCAAATTTCATCAGTTTCAGAATTAACAAAACAAATAAAACAAACAACCCAAAAAGACACACCCAATCTGGAATGGCCAACTACTCATTCTGACAGTTTGTCTTCTATGAGGGTAATTTTAGGAAAGTAGAACCCCTATTTTATTTCACTAATTATTTTAAATCTGTTAGGGACAAACTTTATTTTATGAACAGTAAAGCAAAAAAACATGAAATACTTGGAGCCCTCAGTGGAAATACAAGTATGTTTGCTTGGTTTAACTCACTTCTTCAGATTCCGTGTTTGTAACTGTTGGATATATCACTTGAAGAAAAAACAAAAACCCATCATGTTCTTTTGATGAACACAGTCTACTTAGTTTTCATCTGTGTGCCCTAGCAAACAAACATTTCTTGATTTAGACTGATTTTTTGTTTCATTTTTACTCTTTTAGACTTACTCTTATAGACTTTAGTCTAATTACTGTTTTTGTCTAACTACTGTTATGCACATCAGGCCAAATATGATAAACATCATATCTGGAGTTGGAGTCGTGCTTTAGGACTGTACAGATTCAAAATACATGAGCCAGCATGAGCCCAAGTGACCAGGAAGGCCAACGGCAGAGGTTGGACTAAGTGATCTTATAAGTCTCTTCCAACCTAGATGATTCTGTGATACTGCGATGGTTTAGTGGGTGATACTGGTGGTAGGGTGGTGATCTTGAAGGTCTTTTCCAGCCTTAATGATTCTATGGTTCTATGATTTAGATACCTACTTCAGGTAGTCAGATGACTGCAGTTCAGGCACAAATTTCATTTCCAGAAGTTTGATTATGATGCAATGAACCCTGACTTAGGCATAGTAGACCCTGGCAATCTTACGGATAAAATAGGAAAAAATGAAAAAGCTTGACAATGGTGATTCATCCTGTGAGCACCTTTAAATATACTTTAAAATGTCTTGATTTTGAGAAGCAAAGTTTATTTTTTTTTTCTCTGTCCAGAAAACTTTTTAAGAATGGGAAAAAATAAATAAGAAAGCAGATAATTCATTTTAATTTTAACTAAAAAAAAATAAAATAAAAGGCAAATTAGCAACAACTTGACAAATAAGACACTTCTGAAAAATATACTCTGGATTAAAAGACTTGCACTTTTTTATTTGGCTTCAACTGAACTTCCCCCTTATTAAACAATAATCTTTGTGATGAATTCCAATAAAGGTGAAAAAAAGAAAGATTCTGAAAAGAATGCATAAATAATTCTGGTTGCCTAGATGTGGCAATGAATTCTTATTTGTCTTGCAACTGAAGGGTGAATGCAACCCTTTGAGGAAATGGAATTCATTATTCCAGTGACTGAAAAATGATCTACTTAAAGAACCTAATTGGTTCTACAACAGTGATTTCTTTCAAAGCACAGTTTCCGGAAGAAACAACAAAAAGACAGTTCTTTCACTAGTACAGGGTCTACAGAGTACATTTGCCTTCCGAGATGTTTCAGCTTTAAAAAGAAAATGTCACAAATACACAGGACAAAAGAACAAAGAACTAGTGTTTAAAAGGGTACAAAAACGTAGTAGGTCTTTCACTTCTTTCTTAAATGGAAAAATTGCATTCCAATAAATATTAGTGTGTACTCATTACAATTGAACTACCTGTAAATAAGAAAATACTGTACTGACCACAGTTTCAACTCCTTTCAAGATTGATTATGAATAGCCAAAAGCTACTTAAATATTTAACTATACAAATGAAAAGTAAATCAATTTTATTTATTAAATTATTTAATATAAATATATATATAATATATATTTATATATATTATATATATATAAATATATATTTATATATTTATATATATATATTTATATATAAATATATATATTATATATATTACATATATATAAATATAATAATATTTATATTATTAAATATATTAAATATTTATTAATATATTACTATTAATATTAATATATTAAATATTATTAAATATATTAAATATAATAATATTTATATTATATATAAATAATAATATATATATATTATATATATATAAATATATATATTATATATATTTATATATTTATATATATATATAAATATATATTTATATATTTATATATATATATAAATATATATATATATATATTATATATATATATAAATATATAAATTATTTAAGTGGATTAATATGCACAATCCGATGAAGCAAATGCCGAGGCAATTGGCTACAGGGTAGATGCATTCTGCAGTGGAGCAGGGGATCGGACAGGCAGGGCTAATTTTTCTGGCACCGAGCCCACTCGAGGGAGCTGCCAGGACCCAGCAGCCCTCTCGAGGGAGGTGAACGAGGCGAGAACGAGGCGTAGGCAGAGCCAGCAGCACCCCCTCCCCGGCCATTCAAAAGCTGCCCCTAGGGAGCAACCAGGAGCCCAGTGACCAGGACCGGCAAATGCACCCTCAGTAAGTTTGCAGATGACACCAAGTTAGGTGCGTGTGTTTATCTGCTTAAGGGTAGGAATACTCTGTAGGAGGATCTGGATAGGCTGGACCGATGGGCTGAGGTCAACTGTATGAAGTTCAACAAGGCCAAGTGCCTGGTCCTGCACCTGGGGCGCAATAACCCCAAGCAGAGCTACAGGCTGGGGGATGAGTGGTTGGAAAGCTGCCAGGCAGAGGAGGACCTGGGTGGGAGTATTGGTGGATAGTCGGCTGAATATGAGCCAGCAGTGTGCTCAGGTGGCCAAGAAGGTCAACGGCATCCTGGCTTGTATAAGAAGCCAGCAGGTCTAGAGAAGTGATTGTCCCCCTGTACTCGGCTCTGGTGAGGCCGTACCTCGAGTACTGTGTTCAGTTTTGGGCCCCTCGCTACAAGAAGGACATCGGGGTGCTCGAAAGAGTTCAGAGAAGGGTGACGAAGGAGGTGAGGGATGTGGAGAACAAGTCCTACGAGGAGTGGCTGAGGGAGCTGGGTTTGTTCAGCCTGGAGAAGAGGAGGCTCAGGGGCGACCTTATCGTTCTTTGAAAGTACATTAAAGGAGGCTGTAGTGAGGTGGGGGTTGGTCTATTCTCCCATGTTCCTGGTGACAGGAAGAGGGGAAATGGGCTAAAGTTGCACCAGGGGTGTTTTAGGTTGGATATTAGGAAGAACTTCTTTACTGAGAGGGTTGTGAGGCATCAGAACAGGCTGCCCAGAGTAGTGGTGGAGTCACCATCCCTGGAGGTCTTTAAAAGACGTTTATATGTTGAACTTAGCGATATGGTTTAGTGGAGTGTTAGTGTTAGGTCAGAGGTTGGACTCAATGATCTTGAGGTCTCTTCCAACCTAGACAATTCTGTGATTCTGTGAAATAGAACATTGTAATTTATTTTTAACCTAGTAAATTAAAATATTCAAAAGCGGAAGTCAGACACAAGTAGATACAAACCGTTCTCATTTACATCTTACTAGTCACATTGAAGAACGAAAATCTTATACTGATAGTTGCATTTAAATGCAAAATTTTGTTTTAGATTCTGCATTTTGGAAAGGCGACAGGCCAGAAACAGTTCTCATTGAGGTTAATGGACAGCTATCTAATTTACTTCAAAATAAGCTTGAGAACATGTCCCCACACAACATGAAATTTGCATTTGAACTGAAATCTGAAGTAATACTTCCAGTTCTGTGCAGATTTGACAGGTGACCCAATGTCATTTTTGAATTAGAATGAATGATATAAAGAGAGTTAATGCATTATTTATGCATCACTTGCAATGTGCATCCAGTCCCTAGCCCAGATCCCAGTGCATCCAATACACATATCTAAACAGAAATCATTCAATTCTCACTATTCAGTGCACATGCCAACACAACTTTAATAATCTCAAAGCAGCAAGAATCATTTCTATGTTCACAACAAATGCACCTCATTTTTTTTTTCTGTTCAGTCATCAGAGAGTAGTTTAGATGGGTGGCAACAAAAACCGACCACACCACTCAATGACACAGTGGAATAGTGATTTTTATTCTAAAATTTGTGTTCTACAATACACTCATCTGCACACAACACACCAACCAAGGCCCTACTCCTTGATCCAGTTTAGATCAGTATAACAGACACAGAAAACACCTGTCCAGGACAATAGTGTCCCATCTGGGAATGTGTTATACCCTAGCTGGTGGCTTGGCCATTCCACATAGTGATTCTACCTCAAGTACAAACATTTAAGCAGTTTCAGCGGTCCGTGTCTGTTTTTTCACCATCCCTTTTAACTTCAAGGGGCTATTGTTCCCATTGTACTTTACTTCTTGCATTAATTTGTCAGCATAAACAGGCTTTGCTAATCCCAAAGCTGATCCAATATCTCTGACTTTCTCCATATCTAATTTGAATTAGTAATTGTCTCAGAGGTTTTTCTCACCCTCTGGTGTCCTCCTTGAAAATGTTACCAAAAGTGGTTTTTGGTATGAATTCCACATGAGAATAATCTAGTCAGTTAGAGATGGGCAGATGCATACAATGTCTTGTCTGGATGATATATCGACACTATAAATGTCCTTCTATTTGCCTTACATTAAAAAAGCTACTGCACTCTATAGTGCTCAGTCCTTTCTCAGCTCACCTCTGGACTTTGGCTTCACACAATCAATTTAGAGATACTGCCAGAGAACTCATGAAAATAAAACAACCAGATATATTTATTCTGTAACCTCAGTCATTCTACATAAAAACTTCTAAGCAACTTATCTCTTTAAAAAAGACACTGCCTTGACAGTGGATCAGCATTATGTCTAGAAACCAGTCTAGCCGAAGTAGAGAACAGATGGACTCTAAAGACTGCACAGTACACAAACCAACACGACAAACAAAAATAAACAAGTAACAGAAAGCTTGAAACACCAAAGATGTAGCAACAAATCAATATTATTACCTAGGGCAGCAGACTTCCCTATGTGTAGGGGCTGGCTGACATACGGGGCCTTCTGTTCCCTTCAGAAGGGAGTCACCTACGACCATTACCATTCTATCCTTCTTGGTGGAGGAAGTCTTGAGGTGTGGAGTTGACTTGCTTGTCCTAGACATTCTCCTGTGTGGACTTTCCCCCACATCCTCACCACCCTGTCCCTGAGCTCCAGGGCCTCAAACCTATTGTGTAAGGGCACCTGGGGAGGTGAGGCAGGAAGGGAGGAGACTCGCCTGTGACACTGAGCAGGGACCCGTTTCCATTCCTCTCTATCTCTGAGGTCCCCTCCTTCTGCCTTACAGTGACAGGGCAGGGGTTTCATCACTATTAGGGCTGTGTTGCCCCAGTGCCTTTCTCTCAGGCATGGCAGGGAGTGACTCCACTGGTCTAACTCCTGCTCACACTCCCCTGAGAGTCCTTCATCTCTCCACGGCCTCCTTGAGTTCTGCCACCAGGCTGATCAGATCCTCCACCTGCTTGCAGCACGTGCAGGCAGTATTTCTGCCACCCTTCATTGGCAGCAACAGGCTCACGCACTCCCTGCAGCCAGAGACCTGAACAGCCACATCTTTGGGCAGGCACTCGGTCTGGGTTGCCACAGTCTTTTTGGCAAGCTCTTTGGCGAGCACTTGCCACCTGGCAGTGACCATGGCTGGGTTTGGTGTCTGGGAGGCAGCTGGTAGGTGAGCCAGTCTCCTGAGTGAGGAGGGATCCTTGGCCCTTCCTGCTAGCCCTGCCTGCACAAACTGCCGTGCCATGCCATGACTGATGCACCATGCCCTGTTTGCCCGCACTGTTCAATGTGCTCCTGGTTGCTTAAGTTCCCTAGGGGCTGCCTTTGTACAGCTGGGGGGCTTCTCCCAAGCCTCATCAGCTGCCCTTGCAAGGGCCCCTGGGTCCTTGCGGCTCCCTCGGCTGCCTCTAGTAGCCTTGATGCAGGAAAGTGCCTGCTCGCCATGATCCCCCTGCTCAGCTGCAGCACATGGCTGCATCAGAACCAATCACAACTTCTTCCACCAAAATGGAAACTTTTACTTTATCCCCAGTGATAGGTATTTCAAATAAAACATTTTAACTAATAACCATTAGTTAAAGACTTTGTCATAAGTATCCATAGCTGACTTGGCATATATTGCAGGAACCTGATCACCAGAGCCTTGGATTACACAAGAACTTCTTATTCTTCACAAGTTACATGAAGAGGCAATAATGACGGTTTTATTTCCACTGTAAAGATTGTATATTTATGTTTTACTGTTCATTGCAATAGCCATTTCTAGCAAACAGCCTAATACTTAGCAAGTTTAGAAATAAAATGTTTTAGTCTTTGGAAATGTGCTTAGTGTCTAAAGAGGTGTATAAACTCAATAATCCTAGGTTTAGTTCAGGTTTTATTGCATAAATTTAAATGGTTGTTTCCAGAGTCTCTCAGTTTCCTTTTATAGAACTGAATGTCCCAGACTTTTTTGGTGGATTTGAGATCCCTACATAATGGAAGCTCTATAAACATGGAATACTATTAATAATACACTCTTATGTAATATGCATAATAAATTTTCCACAATCCTGATACTGGCTCACACTTGTTTAGCATTTAATTGGCACACAAGGTAAAATCACAGCACAAATTCATTAGTGGCTGATGATGGCCCAGTCCCTCTTACCAGAACTAAATTGAAGTAAACAAGTTAGAATACACTTCAGGTCCCTCTGGACACTAGATTAGTAGGAAGTCACTAAGTATCATCTGTCCATCATCAAAATCCAGGCAGCTGTGCATAATTAAGCTTTCAAAAAAACTGAAGTGAAATCACATTGCAGTGCAAACACATTATGCAGTCATTAGCAAACTTGCTCTGTAAAATTGTAGTGTAGGAGCACTGATTAGCATGCTTTGATGCATTTAAAATCTTCTTTTAATTTAATAGTATTTCACAGAGTACTAAGCAGTTGTACAAAAAAAAAAAAAAAAGTCACAGAACCAGTCCAGCTTATCATGCTATTGAGAACCAGGGATATAACTAGGTATCCAACAGTTAGTTGGATTTTAGGCGCTTAAAAGACGGTCATTTTTAAAAATGTTTGAGCACTGGGGAAATTTTTTAGAAACTCTTTAATGGATTTTGCTCCATAGACAATTTCTGTTTACATTTGCAGAAGATTTTGATTTACAAATTATTTATGTTTTGTGTCTTCCTCTTCAAGCAGTTAGCACATTTTAAGCCTCAATGGAAATAATCCTTCTAAAGTAAATAAGATGTGCCAAATGTTTCCTAAATTATATACACGTTTTTATTCAACTGTTTTATTTTTTAATCAGTTTTAAAAGAAACAGTAGCTGCCGGAATAGTCTGGAAAAAAAAAAAGTATTATGCCTCTAAATTGGTTACAGTTCATAGAGGGCAAAACGGACCTTTTCCTTTGTAAGTATTTAAATCAGAACTCGCCCATAAGATGTGACTGACTCTTTTCACCTAGCTATAATAGCTGGAAATCTTTAAAGTATTTGGAAAGAGTATCAGAAACAGTTGTAATGCATGTTGCATAAAATAATGACAACATAAGCCTCGCAGCTTTAATAAGATAGATACATGAACGTGGGGTGGCAGGTGTTGCTTAGGTGAAGGCTGCAAAGTATTTGCATTTCCACAAGTCTCAGAGAATTCTTTTGAACTTCATATTGTTCCGCAGTAGAACACAATAGTAAAACTAAAAACAACAACAACAACAAAAGTAGTGAAAAAAAAATAAAATACTGTATTTATCTGTGAAACACATGGCTATAATGTTGAAATCAAATGTGGACATCTAGAACACTGGAGAAAAAAAAAAAAAAACACACAATTTTTTAATGTATTACTAATCTGCTTTGTTTCATACCTTTAAAGACATATCTTTACCCTTGGCTTTATATAGTCTAATGCTTAAAGGAAAACACTATAATATTCAAAAACAGATATTACTTCTTTCTTGTTTCAAAATTTCAGACTTACTTGTAGAACTACTGCTTCATTTCAAGTAACAAAATCTATTCGTTTCTAAGCATTTTATTTCATTTAATATTATAAAACATACCTGCATAAAACAAACATCCAGAGAGAATTTGTCACAGTGATTTGAAATTTTGATCTTATTTTCTAACCTACCCTTAGAAAAGTTACTTTAGTCTAAATTTCATTTTTTTCAGAAGCTATACAAATGAAAACTTAATCCAATCTCACGAATTTCAATCCACAATAACCTAAAATAAGAATACAAAGGAAAATAGTTTTCAGGAAAGGTACTGAAATTTAATCTTGCTTCACAGGTCTACAAGTTTCACTGTTGGAAATTAGGGGCTGTATATCTCTTTTTAATCACCAAAACAGGACAAAACATATTAATGAACACAGTAATGTTCACTTTCTTTAGGCTTGTGTTAAATTATCTAATGTAAAGAACAAATGGTTTTAATGGAACCATATTTTCTTTTAAGTACTTAATCTCCAAAGTGATAATGTTCCAGTGTTAATTAAATGCATCTGGAAACAAGTACAGAAATTAAAATTATAAAATGCTTTGTAGAGAAAAGTTTGAACGGGAAAACAATTGATGTCCATCAGTATTGCCTATAATGTTTGTAGGTGCTGATATAAACACGACTAAAAGTCTTTTCAAGACACGGTTGTTTATAAATATAATCCCTGTTGTTCTGCTAAGCCCCTCTTGCTTATTAGACATATTAATTATCGTGTTCTCCTAGAATTCGAAACTTACACACATATGATTATTTCTTTGTTGATCTTTGTTCTGCAAAGATATTAATTATCAGGAAATGTCTCAACAAGTCCTGCTGGTAATTTAGTTTATGCATACTCCCTTCACACATACCCCAAAAAGGACAAAAAATTCACTTCCTCCTACCCAATCTGTTAAATTAGTCAATACTATTACAGAAAGATTAAATATTAAGCTTTTACTAGACGGGTTTAGTTAGGAAACTCAAACATAAGAGAAAAAGAAAACAAAAGACTTCCTTTGCTGTTGTCTTTCACATCAGAGTGCAACTAAAGATACTTAGATCACTCAAACAACTGAAGCTGTAAACAAAATTTTGAAAGACAGAAAGCCAGTTCCGCTAGTGAGGAATTGTTGTGTTGACACACTATAATCTGTAGTTCAGTCTTATAGTGCATATAAACGGGGTCTAAGGCTTCCTCTTTTCTAGGACATTAATTGTCTTGCTAGAAAACACACCCAGTCTTTGAAAAATTGCACTATTGTTCATGATGCTATCCTCAAAGTATCTGCCCTCCACTCTGTTTACAGTAGAGACATAGAATTTAACATTTTGCACATGACCCACTTACAGTTCAGAACAGCTCCCCTTTAAACCACCTAAAAAGTCTGTTGATTTCTATGTAATCAGTTAAAATCCTTTGAGTTTTGATCTGTAGCCATTTTCCAGAGACACATGAGGGCCTAAGACAGACTTAGTTGAATTGATAGTTTTCCAATTCATGGAAAAGCAAACATTTTTAAAATTTGAAGCTGGACTAATTTCCCAAATAATAATAATAAAAGAATAATAATTTTCACAGTAGGAAAAAAATCCTTGAAAATTCTTTGTGAAACTGACATTCTTGTTGGTTTAATCTGAATTTCTTTCCTTTTAAGTCACTCCTGCTTCTGTAAACTTTCACTGGGGATTTTAATATTTATTCATTGCTCAGTCCTGAAAACTCTTTAAGACTTCCTGATTTCAGACTGATTCTGCAGCACTGGAAAAAAAAAAAAAAAAAAAAAAAAAAGACATTTCCACAGCTTTTAGATTCCAGGCTTTCTGTAAAGCTCCAGAAACACTGACACCAATGTACTCACACTAGCCCCCTTATGTAATGGACCTAGATGCTTCCTAAATCTAACTTGAAGTCAGACTCAAATTCTGACCCACGGCTTCCAAATTTCAGTAATTCGTTCATGACTACAAGCCCAGAAAGTTTACCATCATCAGAAGATATCAGCTAGTCATCAATGCACTTCAGTTAAATAGTTTTTCTATGAGATTCCTGTCTTCGTTTCAGGGAAATATTGAGATGTTTGATAGGTATTTCTATTTTAAAATAATAAGAATAAAATATATAAGAAGTAGATTTGTTTTGTTGAATTATTTTGTTTAGTAATAGTAACACAAATTCTCCTTTAAACAGTTCCTCTATTCATGTTAAAGCTCAGTCACACACAAAAAATGAAAAAAAATTGGAAGAAAGGTCAGTGATCTGTTTGAGATAAATGAAGGATGTAAGACTATAAAGATGTCACTACTGTGTCAAAGCAAATGGTAAATTTGGCTCTATATTGTTCTCTTAGAACATTTATGACAATGTGCCAAGATAATCTTGTTAAAAAATTTATAGCAAGTCATTCAGTAAATTAAAAATCAAATACCTCAATTACTCTGTTACTCCATTACCTCCACGCTGAGTGTGATTCTAGCAAAAACTCATTACAAATGGTTTCAATTAGAAGAATCTATTGTTCCTGCTGTATATAGGTTAGTAATATGAATCTTTGTTTCTATTTTTTTACCTCATTTCAATATAACAATATTATTTGTTCTACAGTGGTTTTAGCAGAATAAATTCTCTTTCCTTCCAGGTCATTCTCGTTTTGATTTACAGTGTGTTTTGTTAGTGATGGGCAAAATAAGCAGACACATGACAAATACTCCTATCAGTAGGAGCTGTTCTGTATGCGAATATGCGCCACATGCATTATTGTCAAAGCTGTCTTTTTCCTTTTTTTTTTTTTTAATTTGTCCTTTTTGAAAAAATCTATAAACTTTTTAGATATTTAAACTCTGTGCCAGCTTTACCATGGCATTGTCATGTTAGGAACAGTAAGAGTTCATGTATCATTTTATTTTAACAGATTGCAATTCACACTTAGACTTTAATATAACACTTGTAACAATAGATTTGTTAAGCAAGTATCATTGTTAACCTTGCTCTCTATACACAGATGCTTGTCCGAAAACATAGTCATTATAATTTAAGTGAGACTTAAAAATACATCAACAGTTTTCTGATCTGAATCGGTGTCAACAGAAGTGTAACTTTTCTCCAGAAAAGCAAAAGTAAAAAACTTCTTCCGAATGCCTATTTTCACTTTATCAGTTAACAGGATGACATTTTTCCCTTATAGAAGCCAAACTTTGCTAAACGGTATAAATTAAACTATTTCATACTGTTATTTCAAATATTTTATCTTTATTTTATCTTTATTTTATTTTATTTTATTTTATTTTATTTTATTTTATTTTATTTTATTTTATTTTATTTTATTTTATTTTATTTTATTTTATTTTATTTTATTTTATTTTATTTTATTTTTAATTGTTTCTACCAAAATTGTATTCAAACTGCAGAAATGCAAAAGCATCAGAACCTTTGTGTGGATTCCTACTTTGAGTAATTACTGGTGAGGTGCACTGGGCACAAACCCATGGATAACTATGGATAATTGAGAATGATCATGTAACACCAGAAATACGGAGAAATAGTCAAGGTATTCAAAATGCGTCATAAGAACTAGGAAGGAAAACACCACTTTGGCGTGGAAGGAATGTACTTCTAATGACTAATATACAGCCTTGTTAGATAATAAATGAATGAAAGCACGTTAAGTACACAATATACAAAACATGCTGCTCCTCTGCTTCAGTACAGCACCATACACAGTTCTTTGCCTGAGCTATTTTTGGTTGCAAAAACAAAGACCACTTTCCTAGATATTTATGCAGCATTGTATTAGCTCTGCAGTCTCTGCAATAGCACAAGAGCAGCAGATGCCTTGCAAATTCACCACTACAGCTGTGTGTATCTTGACATTCTTCTCTCCTAGATATTTTTAATGCAGAGCTCACATCCTGAACCGATGTTACATATTCCACACCAGAAATCCTTTCCTGGGATTTTATTTCCAGCATAGGTCATCTATGAATTACAAACTGCATAGCCTACTTCAACTTACTGCCTATTTTAGGAAGAGCAACGAGGTGGGTACACCGCAGCCACCATAGCGACCGCGCGGCACCGGGCTGGGCCAGGGGGCCCCGCGCAGGGCCAGGAGCGCAGCGCAGCGAGCCGATCCGAGAAGCCGGGTGCGCACCGCCGCCGCCGGGGCCCAGTGCCGGAGTGGTCGCGGGGCAGGGGCGGGGGCCGGGGCCTGGCGGTGCCGCCGCCATGGAGCGCTGAGGCCTCCTTTTGGGAGAGGAGACGTCAGGGTGCTCCGGGAACTAGTTAGCAAGGTCCCCTGCAAAACTGCTTTTGAAGGTGTTAGCATCCATCAGACTTTAAGCACAGGCTCAGGCAATTCCAAAAATATTGGAAGTCAGGCAGGCGGGGCAGAAGGTTGGCCTGGCTGACCAGGGATCTTCTGCTGGAGCTTAGGCACAAAAAGAAAGTGTACAGCTGCTGGAAGCAACGTCAGGCAACATAGAAGGACCACAGGGATGCTGTTTGCCTTTGTAGGGAGAAAATTTGTGTGGCCAAAGGCCAATTAGAGTTGAAGCTAGCCAGGTCTGTGGGAGACAATAAGAAGAGCTTTTTAAAATATATGAACAAAAAAAAGAAGGACCAAAGAAAACATAGATCTGCTACTTGATGGGGAAGGTCACCTCACGAACAAGGACATAGGCAAAGCAGAGACATTTAATGTCTTCTTTGCCTCCGTCTTCAACACTGATGATGGGCTTCAGGATGCTGGGTACCCTGAGCAGGAGGCTCAATGGAAACCAGCTGATGTGATCTTTTTGGGTTTCAGTAAAGCTTTTGACACAGTTTCCCATAGGGTCCTGCACAAAATGTCCAGCATATAGCTAGACAAAAACATCATACGATAGGTGAACAGTTGGCTGACAGGTAGAGCTCAAAGGGTTGTGGTAAATGGGGCTGCATTAAGCTGGTGGATGGTCACAACTGGAGTCCCCCAAGGCTCCATTTTAGGGCCAGTCCACTTCAATGTTTTTTATAAATGATTTGGATGTAGGACTAGAAGGTGTTTTGAATAAATTTGCTGATGACACTAAACTGGGAGGAGTTGTTGATTCTGTTGAGGTTGGAAAGACCTTGCAGAGAGATCTGGACAAATTGGAGAGCTGGGTGATCACCAACCACATGAAGTTTAACAAGAGCAAGTGCTGGGTCCTCCACCTGGGACAGGGCAACCCTGGCTGAAGTTTTGGTGGCAGTTTTCCTCCTGTCACCAGAAATTTTAAATTCATAGATTAGAATCATAGAATCATTTATATTGGAAAAGAATAGAATCATTAAGGCTGCAATGAGGTCTCCCCAGAACCTTCTCGTCTCCAGGCTGAACATCCCTTGTTTCTCTTAGCCTTTTTTCATAGGTGAGGTGCTCCAGTCCCCTGATCATCTTTGTAGCCTTCCTCTGGACTCGCTCTAACAGGTCCACATCTTTCTATTTCAAAGTAGGTTGTAACTATCTATCTCAAAAGAGGTTGTTAAGAGATACGGTCAGCCTTTTTTCCCAAGCAAGAAGTGACAGACAAGAGGATACAGCCTCAAGTTGAACCAGGGCAGGTTTAGGTTGGATATTAGGAAAAAATTCTTCACTGAAAGTGTTGTGACACTTTAGAACAGGCTGCCCAGGGAAGTGGTTGAGTGACTGTCCCTGGAGGTATTCAAAAAACATGTAGCTGTTGTGCTTAGGGACATGGTTTGCTGGTAGACTTGGCAGGGCTAGGTTAACCGTTGGAACTGATAATCTTAGCAGTCTTTTACAATTTAAATGATTCTGTGAAATGGTTAACTCACTCTGTATACAGCAAGTTCAGGATGAAAGGAAAAAAAAATTAAATCAGGTAAAAGATCCTAATTCTGGGGTTCTAAAGCACATGTAAGTATGAATTTTACCTTATTAACACTTCATTATGTACCTAGCTGCTTTGCTAAGTCAACAACATAAATTGGCCATACAGAGTAATAAACTAAATTCAAGGCAACCAAAAACTACTGAGCTTATTCCAGCAAGTAACCATGTTGACCTCACTGGAACTTGAAGAAATCAGAGAGAATTCATTCTGAACACACAAGTGGCAACAGTTATTACATCACACTGTAAACGTGGAATTGGAGTCCATAAAATACTAGAATTTTAAAAAAGAAGACTTATACTGCACTGCTCTGAAAAAAAAAAAAAAGCGATTTTTTTTTTTTTAGCCAAGAATAACTGGAAAGATAAAAAGATAAAAAGAAATCTAAAAGAAACTCTGATTTTATTTGACATATGTCAACAGCATAAAAATGCTCAAATAAAACAGCCATCATTCATGAAATATCAGTCTGCTCCAGGCATTCTCTATAAAAGAACTTGTTCACATGAACTAGGATTGAGTATTTACTTAGAATCTTAGAATCATTACGGTTGGAAGTTCAGGTTCCGGATCAACTGGTGCAACCATCACCCTACTACCCACTTACTCACCCACTAAGCTGTGTTCCTAATTGTCAGGTCCAACCTTTCCTTGAACACCTCCAGGGATGGTAGTTCCACCACTTCCCTGGGAAACCTGTTCCAATGCGTAACTGCTCTTTCTGAGAAGAGACGTCTCCTAATTTTTTACCTAAGCCTCCTCTGGCGCAACATGAGGCCATTCTCACTAGTCCTATCACTAGTTACCTGTGAGAAGAGGCCAACACCTATCTCCCCACACCTTCCTTTCAGGGAGCTAGAGAGAGCAGTAAGGTCTCCCCTGAGCCTCCTCTTCTCCAGACTAAACAACCCCAGTTTCCTCAGCCACTCCTCACTGGACTTGTGTTCCAGGCCCTCCACCAGCTTCGTAGCCCTTCTCTAGACAAACTCAAAGGTCTCGATGTCCTTCTTGTAGCGAGGGGCCCAAAGCTGAACACAGTACTCAACATGCGGCCTCACTAGAGCAGAGTACAAGGGGACAATCACCTCTCTGGTCCTGCTGACTGCATTGTTCCTGATACAAGCCAGGATGCCGTTGGCCTTTTTGGCCACCTGGACACACTGCCAACTCATGGTCACAGAATCACAGAATCACCTAGAACAAGAACAACAAATGTGGCTGACGAGCAATGGGCAGAGCCAGAAGTGGCAGAGGCAGCCCATTTAAATTGGGCATCACTGACAAAGGCAGCCCCTAGGGAGCGTGAGTGACCAGAAGCGTGTCAAATAGGGCTCGTCAGTTAGGGCATGGCATGGCAGTTTGCGTGTCAGTTCGCACAGGCAGGGCAAGCAGGGAGGGCGCTCTCACTGCTGTTTTCCAACAGTGGTTGTAACCTGCTTGCGAAGAGCCCAGCCATGTATCCACCCCGTAGAAAGTCATGGCCTCAGCATCCCTTGCAGCCTCTCCAGCCACAGCTAGAGATGTGGCTACCCAGACAGAGGTCTCATGGATACATGCGGCCTTGCAGGTTTTGGGCTGCAGGTTGTGCCTGAGTCTTCTGTCAGTGTCTGTGGGAGGTGTGCCCAGGTTGAAGAACTGCTCAGCCAGGTGGTGGAGGTTTGTGAGGAGGTGAGTAGGCTGAGGAGCATCAGGGAGTCAGAGAGGGAATGGGTGGAAGCATATGTTACCATCTCTGAGACAGACTCATGAGCTAGCCACCACAGAAGAAACCGTTTCCCCTATCCCACCAGGCAGATGCTACACAAAAGACAAAATGAGGGGGCATGCCTTTTCTGTAAGGGTGACAGAGCACTGAGCAGGTTGCCCAGAGAGGCTGTGGAGTCTCCTTCTCTGGAGATATTCAAAACCCACCTGGTTGCTATCCTGTGCAATGTGTTGTAGGTGATCCTGCTTGGCGGGGGGTTGGACTAGGTGATCTTCAAAGGTCCCTTCCAACCGTGGCCATTCTGTGATTCTGCAATGCTCCACTTCCTTTATCATCTTAGTGGGCCCCTGTTGGACTCTTTCCATGTCTCTCTTGTACTGGGGGACATGCAACCAAGATGCTATTCTAGGTGCAGCTTCCAGCTGGTCGGGAAACAGGGCTGCTGTGGAGCAGGACTGTGCTACTGGAACTTCTCACCTGCTACCTGCTAAGGTGTTACAATATGAACAGTCTCTGACTACCCCTTGTGAACTGCTGTGATTCTGTGATACCTTAATGGAAAGGTATAGAGAAGGTGGAGCTATATTTCTCTAGCAAGGGCACAGTGGTGGAACAACAGGTAATGGACACAGGTTGGAACACAGGAAATACATATTATACATATTTATGAAAATTTCACAATAAAGTTGATCAAAAATTGGAACAGGTTGCTTGGACAGGTTTTGGAAACTTCATCCTTGAAGATGCTCTTGGATAAACAGGATGGAAAAGGCCCTAAGCTATCTGACCGAAATCACCTTGCTTTTAGTGACAGTTCGGGTGAGACAACCAGCTGAGTTAATACCCTTTTCATAGCACAGCTTGGGTTGGAATGGACCTTAAAGATCATCTAGTTCCAAACCCTCTGCCATGAGCAGGGATGTCACCCACTAGATTAGTGTCACAAGGGACTCATCCAACCTGCATTTCCTGGATGTTCCTTCCTACCCTTTTTAAAAATGGGAATGATATTTCCCTTTTTCCATTCACCTGACTGTAACGACTTTTCAAATGTGGTGGGGAGAAGCTTGGCATCTACATCAACCAATTCCCTCAACACTAAGGGACTAAGGAGTAACTATTTGAGTTCTCATAGACTGCATGCTCCACTGACTAGCCTTCAGTTCTAATAATGTAATTGGATGCCTGCTGTAAAAGCGTTGCTGCATTTAATTAGTTTAGTTCTGTTTTAAAAGGTTAAATATACACAATGGAACACTCTGTTTTCTTAAGAAGATGGGTCTATGTCATTTTAGAATTGTGGTACATTTTGTTTATTGGATGTTAACTGTGTAATAGCTAGCTTAAGTTGAAATATGCTTAAAATCTCCCAAACTGAGTCACTACATGGATGTTGCAAAACATCTTTAAGGTTGTACACATTTCAACAAAAATATTCTCTAACTTACTGTGATAGATATATCTGTCATGAGCACCATAAGAATGATCAAAAACTTACTGAAACTTGGACTCTCAGACTTCACTGATGTCTGTTGAGTTGCTAAATCTTAAGGCTATGACATATTCAAAATATTGTGTATCTTTAATGTGATGATCTATGTAATTCAATGTAGAACATAATCTATTTTTTTGTCAGCAAATGCAGCCAATTTATGTCATAAAACATTCATTGCTAAATTGGCTATTGATATTTTTTACCTAAAAGGCATAATTAATTTATTGATTAATGTGCTGTAAATCAATGCACAGCCAGATATCCTTAAACAAAGAAAAGCAAAACAAAACAAACAAACAAAAAAAACAGCCCTATGATTTAAAGACTGTTAATTAATTGAAAAAATAAAGAAGTCTATACTTTTTTTCAATGCATTTCTTATTGAAGGACAGAAAATTAATTTACTAGTCCTTGAACTGATTGTGTTCTCTCTACATTCATGTACATGTGTACAGTACAGCACAGGTAAATGGACTTAAAGGTTCTTAGCCTGAAAATCTTGATTGCTGCAAAGTTTTGGCTACAGGGGAAGATTAACTTTGGATCCTTTCTATAATACTCTTGATCCAGCAATCAGTTCCAATCCCTTGCCTATCAAAGACAAAAATAAAATAGTCTCATATTTAGAACAGGCCTAGATAAGTAAGCAATTACTCACTCAGTCTGAATAGGGCTTACTACTGAAATCCTTTCTCTAGAAATTTATCAGCAATGGAATATATAGGGGAAAAAAAAAAGAAATCTAAAAATGGTGACATAACATTTTGAGAAAGTGGGCTTTGGAGCATTCAGACCATTTAACTTAAGGCTTGCAAGTAAAGACTACTCTCAAGGTAGGCTTGAGATCAATAGGTAAATCTCTACTTGAGTTGTTATTGTCACAGAACTACAAAATGGTTGAGGTTGGAAGGGGCCTCTTGTTCCAGCAGGGATACCCAGAGCAGGTTGCCCAGGACCATGTGCAGGCAGCTTTTGAAAATCTCCAAGGAGGGAGACTTCACAAACTCTCTGGGCATCCTGTTACAGTGCTTCATTGCTCTCACAGTAAAGCATTTCCTGATGTTCAGACAGAACTCTTTGTGTTCCAGTTTGTGCCCATTGCCTCTTGTCCTTTGCTGTTTTGCAATCCAGGCTTTTTCTGATGATATTGTCCTCTATTAATAACCTCTAAGTATCTGCAGATGGCATGTTGTTTGTAATCCTTCTGTTCTCTTTGTTTTCCATTATTCCCCCATTAGATTAAACCAATATAATTAAAAGTAATTACAAAATAACCTTCTCTATAGTATTCATATCTCTCATAAATAAGTCTGTTTCTGTCACAGAATCACAGAATCATCGATGTTGAAAGAGACCTCCAAGATCACCTAGTCCAACCTCTGACCTAACACTAACAAGTCCTCCGCTAAACCATATCACTAAGCTCTAAATCTAAACATCTTTTAAAGACCTCCAGAGTGGTGGCTGAACCACTTCCCTGGGCAGCCTATTCCAATGCCAATGTCACATCCAGTACTTCCATGGAACTTACTAAGAAATGTCTTAAGTTTATATTACAGACATTAAAAGATGGTGTGTGTTTAAAAAAAAAAAAAAAAAAAAGCATAAGTATTGAAAGATAAAAGCAAGAACAAAAGAAAGTGCTTTACAGCAGTTAACACACTTATCACTTTCAATGAAGTGTCTATGGTATTATTCTCAGCAACACTTCTTTTAGGTTGGATATTCTAGACACAGGAAATAGGACAGGCTTTGAAAATTGCAACGTTTAGGACAGTTGCTTTTTTTAGTGATTCCTCCTGCAGGGAAAAAAGCCAAAGAAAATAAATTCTCACAACTTAATACAGTTTAGGGTGAAGTGATTCTAGTAAATGCTGAACACATCTTTGTATGATCATATCACAAAATGTATAAAATTTCACTCCAGGAAGAATACTGCAGAAGCCCCAGTGCACTAAAACAGTAAATGTCTATGATTGCCTGCACTGAACATCGAGTTAAAAGCAAAGGAATGAAACAGGCTTAGAAGTGAAAGCAACTCACTGGAAAAATGAAAACAGCTGCTCCTGGTAGTTTAATTGTACTGTGTTTACTTCAGAAACTAAAATCTCTCTCAATAGAAGCAAAATCACCAAAGATATATGAATTGCTGGCAGACTAGCTCATAATAATAGCTCAGTACTTCTCAGTGCAGGGTGGGAGGTAGAGCAGATGAAAATGAAGGTATGAAGTTAAGCCTGGGAAACACTGAGAGACAATGAAGGAAAGGTGTTGTTTTAATGTCTATGTATCTCACTATCCAAAACTATTTTAATTTTCAATAAGTTAATTTTCCCTAAGGCAATTGTCTGTGACAGTAACTTGTATATGATCTCTCTCCTTATCTTCAGCCACCAGCTTTTTCATCTTTTCTTCTGTGTTCTGTTGAGAAAATGAAGTGAGAAAGTGTCTGTGTGGGGATCTGGCAGCCAACCAAAGTCAACCCACTACAATGGTCTTTTTTTTTTTTTTTCTTGTGGAAAATAGAGAAAGATAGTGTTAATGCAGTGTGGGAAGAGACCCAGGTACTGATAGTGACTAAAACTGAACTTCCAAATAGCATGAAATTGGTGTTTCTTTACTTACCGAAAGTATGTCATCAAATGTTATTCTGTGTCCATCAAATTTCATCAAAGAAAGTCTTCATGAACTAAATGTGAATAATGAGAATAGGCTACATCTCTCGTTGAAGTAAATTAGCCTGTTCTTGGTTTACAATAGCCAAAGGGAAGCATTATAACATCCTGACATTTGAGATTTGCAAAGGTGTCAGAGAATTGCCAGAACAAAGACAGCAATATAACTGTTATTTTGAGCACAAAAAGAACAGTTTTAAATGGAAAAACTTGCCGAGGCGATCAGCTGCGGGCCACATGCATTCTGCAGCGGAGTGGGGGATCGAGACTGGCAGGGCTTTTTTTTTTGGCATTGAGGCCACTCGAAGCAGCCGAGGGAGCCGCCAGGACCCCGCAGCCCTCGCGAGAGACTGACGAGGCGTAGGCACAGCCAGCAGCACCCCCTCACCCACCGTTCAAAAGCTGCCCCTAGCGAGTAGGAGGGAGTAGCACCGCAGTTAGTTAGCGCGGCAGTTCGTGCAGGCAGGACGAACAGGTAGGGCTCCTCACTCCTCTCTTAAAGCGGTCTGTCCCTGTGGTACTGGTACTGGTAGCCTGCTTGCGAGAAACTTGGTCATGGTATCAACCAGGCAGAAAACCATGGTCTCCACATCTCTTGCAGCCTCTCTGGTGACTCTGATGTGGCTACTCAGATGGAGGGCTCGGGGAAGCACACCACTATCCAGGTCTTCGGCTACAGGGTGTACCCGAGTCTTCTGTCTGTATCCGACAGCAGCTGTGAGGGGTATGCCTCTGGGAGGTGTGCCCAGGTTGAAGAGCTGCTCAACTGGGCGATCACCAACGACATGAAGTTTAACAAAGGCAAGTGCCAGGTCCTGCACCTGGGGCGGGGCAACCCTGGCTATACGTACAGACTGGGCAACAAGACACTGGAGAGCAGCCCTGCAGAGAGGGATCTGGGGTGTGTGGTTGACAACAAGTTGAATATGAGCCAGCAGTGTGCCCTGGCAGCCAGGAGGGCCAACCATATCCTGGGGTGCATCACGCATGGCATCGCTAGTCGGTCGAGGGAGGTGATTGTCCAGCTCTACTCGGCACTGGTCTGGCCTTACCTTGAGTACTGTGTGCGGTTCTGGGCACCACAGTAGAAGGACATGAAACTGTTGGAGAGTGTCCAGAGGAGGGCAACGAAGATAGTGAAGGGCCTAGAGGGAAGGATGTATGAGGAGTGGCTGAGGGTACTGTGCCTGTTCAGCCTGGAGAAGAGGAGGTTGAGGGGGGACCTCATCGCAGTCTACAACTTCCTCACAAGGGGGAGTGGAGAGACAGGTGACCTATTCTCTGTAAACATCAGTGATAGGACCCATGGGAATGGTGTTAAGCTGAGGCAGGGGAAGTTTAGGCTGGACAACAGGAAGAGGTTCTTCACTGAGAGGGTGGTTGCACACTGGAACAGGGAAGTAGTCACTTCACCAAACCTGTCTGAATTTTAAAAGCAATTGGACTTTGCATTTAGTCACATGGTCTAAACATTTGGGCAGACCTGTATGGTGCCAGGAGTTGGACTTGATGATCCTTATGGGTCCTTTCCAACTCAAGATATTCTGTGATTCTATAAAAAAAAAATACAGCAAATGGTTCATCAATTTTCATGGGGGTCAGAGAGCTTCTCATAAAAAAAAAAAAAAAAAAAAAAGCATTAACAAAATGAATGCCATGGAACGTAATTTGAAAACCATCTTACCATAACAATCATCAAAAAAGAAATGTAAATATTCCCATAAAAATAGAACACTAGTCACAGTCTAATTGGCAGAAATTCAAAGAGACTGGGGAATAGTCACATTGAAGCTATTGGGAATGAATGGGAATGCTGGGAATACATCACTGCCAGCTGTATCCACCAGTGCTGACAGCCCAGGAACAGGCAGTGGAGCTGAAAGGATTGCCTAGTTACAATGGTTAGATTATTTATTGTAAATATAGCATCTAGAGAGCAAATGGAAACCAAAAAGGAATATAGTGGGTAAGGCAACATTCTAAAGTAGGTAGCCACACAATATAAGAAATTGCAGAGAAATTAAGGCTTAGAGGAATGGTAGGAATAGGAATAATAAAAATAGTTTCATCTTTTATTATGTCTATGACAGTTATGTCCTCCTACCTACTAAGAGCTATAATGGTATCTTCTCACGGGAATGTTTGAGCAGTTTATCATTGCTATCATAACAATTTGCAAAATAATGGGCAAGTTCTTTGAAAATCATGCCTATTTATTACTTCACAATTGTGAATTTATTTTTCTCTCTTGTGATAGATTCATTGCTGCTTCAGGAAACATTAAAAAAAAAAAAAAAGAATTCAGAAAAAAACCACAGAATTCAGAAAGTCCCACATACGCTGTTTTTAGCCCTCTGTCTTATTTTAAAAGTATAGGTTCAATGTGTATTACATAAGGTTTCGCAAAACCTTATGCCACTTTGTCTTAGAGTGGCTCATGGTGGAGAAGCAAAAAAGGAAAAATAAATCAATGTAATTTTTTCTTCTGGAATGTTTCCCCCCACATAAATTGTTGAGTTAAGGATTCATTGATCCAGAATTTGATCCATACTTTTGTGTTTAATAATCTTTTCTCCTAAATATTTCTTATAATCTTTCAATGAACCTTTCTTCTATGAGTTTCCCTAATAATTATTTTAACTAAGGTGTACGGTTGATACTGAAGACACCTATGATGATGAACTCCAAAATATATTCAATATAATTTCCTTTCTTGGCTCTAGAACTTCTATGCTTAATTTTATTGGATTCTTCTTATTTCTTGCTTTATCAAAAAGTACTGAAAAACAGGTCCTCATTTACCTTTTATTTGAGAGTTTTTTAATGTCTTCATTATAGTCCTCTTCATATCTTTACTGAGCAAAAGAATCTCAATTAAAGTATCCACATAATGAAATGGAATAATTTTTATATTTGCAGTCATATTTTTTCTTCTTCTGAATTTATTATTCAGTTCTTTTATACTCCAGGGGTTTCAAAAGTTGTAGTGATACCTTCTGTCTTGTTCTCTATTCTTTTCCTAGTTCTTAACTGATACTTGCTTTCTGAACCACCACTGAGTGCTGGAGCTGACATTGTCATATATTTATTCAGTGATTGGAAGAGCATTTCTTCAGAGGGCTAATTAGGTTAGAATCTACCATATATACAGGCAAATCTGCTTTTCAACTAATGACTTAACTTTATCAGTGCTCAATCTCATTTGCTGTGTTTTTGCTCTGTCGCACATCGTTGTGAAAGACTTACGACACAGTTCACTAAGGTCTTCATTCTTCACTGCACTAAGAATATTTGCATCACTCAACAACCTTTACCACTTCTCTTTCCCACAATAAATTCTATTCTTCTGTGCTGAGGACAATAAAAAGCAGATTATACATCAGTTTCATAATAATGAATTACTATTTCATACCTTCTATTACTCCTCTTTGGACAATGCTCATTTGCATTATAGTAATGTGTTTTAAACTGAAAGTTCAGCTTGAACTGAATCTTTTCACTAGTGGCCTGTCGAAGAATATCCGATGTAAGAAACCGTATATTGAAATTGCATATACTGAAACATACATTTTTACTTATATTACTATTCAGTTTGATTATACCACACTTGTGCTACATCTATTTATATTTTACATTATTTTTGATAAACGTTAATTTGATAAATTGATGAATGGTCAATTGTTACCACATTTTTCTTTGTCATCATGAAAGTACAAGTATTCTTAGTAAGTGTTTTTTGTTTGTTTGTTTTCCTATTCCTACAAAGAAATTTCACTTTAAAATCTGAAAGTAAACTTTGGGTTTTTGTCCTATATTATCATCCTTAAGCTAATATTTCTATCCTTGTAGAAGGAGGCAGGTTTGAAAGTCAACTCACTGCTATTTTGCACCACTTGGTAAAGTGCTGTAGTCCATTTGTAAATATAGAACTGAGATTACCCCAGCATTATATACTCCCAGCTGGCTGAAGAATTATAATGCCAGCTTTCACATAGGTAAGTGACATTGTGCTTTGCCATCTGGACTCACTGTTGCTAGCACAGCTTGCCAGGGTATCTGTGAAACAGGGGCTGCAATTCCTCCTTTCCTTTTTTGTCAAAAGATATGCTACAGAAGGGAACTGTAATTGTGCATTAGACAACAACACAATTATAGCTACACACTGCAATTGAAATGAGAATAAGTTTTTTCCTGACCTGTTGTCTTTAATAGACCATCAAAATAACAGCAGCACATATGCAGAACCTTTCCAGTTACAATTCTAATATGCTGCATATTTTTAAAACAGTCACAGTTACTTTAAAATTGCATTTCTTGAATAGAAGATAAATTACTTATTTTTCTTTTATTTCATACTTATTATTTAAAAACAGATGTGTTTGTAATGAGATCTTTTTCTTCTTTCCTTCTGTTAATGTTGCATAGTTTAACTTCTCACACCTGCTATTAATTCAGTTTCTCATTTTCACATTTAAATAGACTGCAGTGACTTTTTATATATATATATACATATAATTGTTATGTTCACTTTTCAGCAGCATCATTAGCTGTCACCTGCTTTGTTTTCTCTTGGGTTCACTTGGTAATTTCTTTGGTACTTCAAAATTTCCATTTTTGTCTGCTCTAATGGTAGGTTGTACTATTGCTCTCTATTTGCTTAGATGAAGGTCATTAACAATTATGATAATTATTTGATCCTCCACTTGCTGTGAGGTTGTCTGGACCATGTGGCAGCAACAAATTCATGAGCTCATGCTCAGGAGGCCTTTGTGGAATTTGGGCCTCATGAGAAGGGACATGCCAGGGAAGGACACCTTACAGAGCTTTCACTTGCTATTTAAATGGCCCTTAGAGATCAAAGCAACCTGGATCACTGCAGACAGAGACTGGGAGAGGGCCCATGAAGGTTCCCCAGGGTGCTTTTCAGGCTGCTGTGTGCGGCTGCTGTGTGTGGCTGCTGTGTGCAGTCTGTGCAGCACTTCCCAATTTTTATTCTTTATCTTCTGTTAACTTCTAGATAAATGGGAGATGCTGGGAGAGTCTGACTCCTGGTTAGAGAGTGACAAGCATCCTTTAAGCTATCACAGGGGAGGCAGAGAGTACAGCACCCAAGAAAAGAAGTTTGCAGGGCAGATTGTATTAAAAGCCGCACAAAGGCACCTTTATCTTGTGTTGCTCTACGTATAACAGGGACAGAAACCTTCAGAAAATAGAAAACAATATTCAATCTCATATTTAAAATTCACCAGAGGAAAAAAAAAAAGAAAAAAGGCTTAAATTAAAAATTAAATGTTTAATTTGATGAATAAATCTACAAATCTGTTTTATGATACCATAGCTGGGTATTCAGGGCCTTCCACTGATGAATGATACAGTAAAAAAAAAAAAAAAAAAAAAAAGAAATAAAATAAAATATATATTTTCTACAGTAATTTACCAGTATTTTAACCTTAATTTTACTATGATTTGAAAAATGATTTTGATGAGTGATATTACCTTTGTGTCATCATTAAAAATACGCAGGTTTCTGTAAATAAATTTTAATAACTATTTAAAAGTATTTAATCAGTATTTAAAAGGAGATCTGAGCTGTCTGGGCATATAACTAGTGATTATATAGTGATTATATAGTGATTATTTTCTATACAATTTATGGGAAGGGGCAAACTTTTGTTGGTTATAAGAATATGAATTTATTTTAAAAATACTCCTAGTGAGAGTGAGACAGTAATATTCTTCCATGTCCTTTGTTTCTCAAATCTTAAAGTCAAGGTTAAAATACTTGTAACCTATTCCCTGACCAGCTACTAATCAAGACTTATAAAAGTCACACTAAATATGTTAATATAAAGTAATAAAAAATAATACAAAATAAATTAATTAAATTTTTCCAAGATCTTACTCTATTGTTTAGTAACCAGATTTTCAGGGATCCAGCCTGTTTGTTCTCCCACATAGCATCCTTCCGATATTTACTGTAAGGAGTGTATGTGGCTACTCTTTCAGTACTCCCTTGGTAGCAAATGAGGAAAGAAAGCACAGGAGCAAAGAAAGTTCAAAACTTTTTAGTTTCCAACTAACTTCCAAACTTTAAAGTAATGCTAAAGTAACAAAGACAAATGCACACAGAGACACACAAGATATATGTTTATTATTTTTTTTGGACTGTGGAAATGGGAAATAAGAGAGTCACACTTCCATCCTTTGTTTTTCCTGAGTGGTTACACAGCAGTCATTTCTTCATGAATGCATCAAAAGATTTCGCCTGAAATCATCACATAAGTGGTTCTACATCATGAGTGTAAACTAGTACCTATTCTGTGTAAAACAGGTAGACACTGGCTTCTGGTTCTGGATTTAAAGAATAGAAACATATAGTAGGATTCATACTCATTATGAATGGCAGTTTAGGAAATATAAAGGCATACAAAGCAATTATATTTCAGATAAAGCATCTTTTTCCCCTCAACTGCATTTCTCAGTGTCATGACCAGAGGGATGCATCTGATTCTGTGCAGTGTACAATACTGAACAATTTAACTGTAAATTGTCTTCTCTGTCAGGTCAGATATTTTTTCCCCTGCAGAGATGAGGCATAAAGGAAAAGCAGTGGGATTTCTCTTAACAGAGCACCCTCTCAATTGTACTACTCACTTTAAACAAGCACACCAATTGATGCAAAAGAACTATCTAAGACCAGTGAGTCATGCACCCCTGGGCATGGGATGAAATTGTTCTATCTGTATCAGAGACTGTAGTATTCTTTCTGTACAGTACATGTACAAGTACATTAAATCAGGACTATTGTACTGTGACATTGCTATTCTAAACAATTGCAAGTTAAATCAAGGCATGTTTTATCATGTCTTTGAATGTCTAGAAATAGGTTGCTTCACAGTATGTCATCAAACACTTCAGTATGAAAATATTTACTCTGCAGAGCTTTGTAAGTCTGCATTGGATAACTTGGACTGTATAAAAAAATATCTCCCAATTCAGAAAAAAATGTTCATATCCTACTCATAGTCCAGCGTGGGAGTAATCCAGTTACCCTCTCTTAAATCAGCAGAAAACAGAAAATGGACTAAAGCTCTCCCATGTCCTTCACAGATCCATCACTGCATCACACATCACCGAGGAGGTCTGCAAAAGAGAGCATGTGCTTTTGACAGCAGAATGGGATTCAAAATTTGAGTGGGATGAGCAAGGATCTGGGACTTTACTATTCATTTACCTTGGTACAAGGTCAGAAGCAGGCAGCAGTGAATTTCTTATCCTTGGTTTTGTTTTATTTAGTCCTTAAACAGAATAAAACCCATAACAAAACTAAATAAAATCATATTTCTCAAGTAAATACAAATCACTGAAATTACAGACAATGCCAAGATACCTATAAAATATATACTTTATAGTAGGACTTACATTAATTTTTTTCTGACAGAATTTAAAAACACCACATTAACATGAATCTAAAACATAACTTGTAACAGTCAGATAACAATGATAAGTTTGGAAGAAACTACAGACTTATTCCCACGTAATACATAATGGTAGAAAAATCATATAGACATGAATGTAACATTTACTTCAGTCAGTGATGCAAGAAAAGGAGTATGAGAAATGTTACAAGTTGAAATCAGTAAATAAATTTAACCAAAAATAGGCCTGTTTGGGGGTCAGTACACATCAATCACAAATGCTAAGATTGTCCTACTTGATAACAAACACACTCTCTGAATGTGTGTACTTTTGTGAGATAGCATTTACTTTCTCTTTTCTCAAGATACTTTTTCATGTGTGTAAATATGTATGGTAATTTAGAGTATTATATATATATGTGCATATAATTTAAAGTAATTATATATATATATATAAAGACTAACTATGTAGTTAAAGAGCAAATTAGAAAGAATTAGACTGTATTTTCACTGGTCTGAGGTTTAGACTTAATTAGATTTGACAATTGTAATGACAGCGATCATGGCTGCAGAGACAGAAAGTCCACCTTGAATATAGACCATTTTCCTTAAATCTTAGAGCATAGATCTGCTATGTATGTCTAGTTCAACACAATGAATTCCTAACTAAAGACATCTAGCAAATGAATGCAAATGCAATTAGGTAGAAAATTAATATACTACTCTTGGATGTATTTATTTTACATTGTTATAAATTGAAGTAGGTATAATGTCTTCATTTTTTTTTAATTTATTTTTATTTTTATTTTTATTTTGGTCAGAATGCAAAACTTGCTTTAAGGCTTACTTTCCCTTAGTTGAATGACAGAAACACTTGCTAATATGCTGTCAGTGTATTTCAAGTCTCATTTAGCTCTTGTCTGTTGCAATCAACTGACATCTTTGCCTATCTTCACTAAAAACTGATAATTCTGGACACTGGATTTTCTAAATTAAGTATGAAAAGCCAAGATTATTTAAAATGCAATGGATCTTTACACCTGAGACTTTTGAATGACGGCAGCAACTTTGAACTGTGATTCTCCTATTCCTTATAAAGGGCAAATATGAACAAATAGACATATTTTAACAAAAGCAGGATGACAGTATTCTGACTGTTGGTCTTTCTTTTCCTTTGTTTTCTACCCAAATGTATAAGCCCTAGTATTTCACTCCTTCGTGAAAAAAGTTCAAATATTTTTCATTAAGCAAACAAAACCATAGTTTCCCCTGAAACAATTCCAGAAATTCCATGGGGATAATCAATAGTAATTGAAAAAGAAATATTTTGTTAGCACCCATGTCTTCTGTCACTGTAAAGCCTAAAACAGCTCAGGGAAGTAACCAGAAATCTTTCCTTAATGATGTGCAATCAAAGTGTGCATAACCATTGGCTAGCATAGCTACGAACATGGACACCTTTTGTAACTTGCAGCAGAAAAGCAAAATACATAACAAAAGCCTCATGTATTTTCTAAAGTACACTTTTGATGAAGTTGATCATCAACACTGCAAGTATCCTCTCCAGTAACAATAAAGCAAAAATTGCATTTAAGGGAGCAGCTTACAGCTTTACAACAATGAATAATCCCTCTTTCTCTCTCTTTCTTCACAAAGGGAGGAAAAAAAAGTAAAAAAAATAAAAGCAAAAAAAAAATTAGCTACATAAAAAAATTATCAGTTTTCAATTCTTTGTGACAAAATATACACCGCTTTTTAAGTTATAGTAACACTTTGAAATTTTATTTTTGTATTTGACATGAACATTTAGAATTTGTGATCCATATTTGAACTTTTATTACTTTTTATTTTATGTTTTTAATTTTAATTTTTAATTTTATGTTTTGCTAGTTTAAATCATACCCAACTGAAACATTTGTATATTTTTTCTGGTTGTTAGCCTTAATAAATATATATATATATTTACAATGAAGCAAAATTATGAGACTGACTTCATCTAAAAATCCATACACATTTGCCTACCTTTTCCAGAAAACAACAACAGCAACAACAAATGGTTCATTGATGAGAAGAGTGATTTCTTGCACATGTTTATTAACCTGGTACAATATTCCTGCCTCTCTGAAAACCTCCACTAAAGTCAGTGGGAGCTTGAATACCTTCAGACCAGAGCATTGAGTTTTCATTGCATTCTTGTTTTTTTGTAGACTCTAAAAATAATAATAAAAAATAATAATATATATATTTTTTTCTGTGCTAGACCCTCACAGAGACTGTCTTTACTGATTCAAATGTTGTTTTCCTTTAAAAATGTTGGATGATATACTTGTACAGTACATCGTATACATAGAAGATTAGTGGATTAGTGACTTAAAAAGATTAAAAGCTGTTTTAAGACATGATAGTTGAGAACAAATAACTTAGTTACCATTCTAATGGATAAAATCCCTTACTGCAATGATACTGGAAGTCTGCTGAGTAAAAAAAAAAAAAAAATAAAAATCTGGTGGCATTCAGCTTCACACATATTTAAACAGTCCAACTGTTTCCCAGTTATCTATATCACATTGTCAAATGCACTGTTTATAATATTAATAGCCATAGCCACTGCAAAGTGAATTTTTTCTCTTGGTTTCCCTGTTTTAATCAGGAAATAATGACTAGACTGTGCTGTAAGTTATCAACACTCCTTGGTTTTGAGTTTCTTTTTAAAACACTCAAAAGTAATAGATTTCACTCATTATCAGTAACAAATTACTGAACAGTATTTTGCTAAAACAATTGATTTTAAAGGACCTAATCAGTGTAATCATCCTGTGAGTATCCTGGTTTGCAAGTCAGATAATGAATGACTGGAACCTGCTCACCTTTTAGGTGTTCCAAAATGGGGATTTACACCCTTAAAAGTTTCCCACCTCTGTTGAAGCACAGCCAATGTCCTTTAACACAAACCTTGGAATACACATTCCTACTAACACATGCCTACTACGTATACATAAGAAATCAACCAATCAGACATCTGGTGTGATGGCTGGCAGTCTGACATCTTCATACATTTTTTTGTCCTTGAATGCTGATGTATGTATAATAGAATATCTATATCTGTATATAAATAAACATATACATTTCTATATTTTTGTACAGTCTGTTACATGTTCATGCACATAAGAGGACTTCATAGTTCTAAGTAAATGGGCAATGAACAATATAGCATTCAGAGAGGACAGGGGATAAAGTAGTATCAGAGGTACAGAGAGTACAAAAGAAATTATTTGTATCCAACAGCCTGAGAATGGTGATGCTGCTGCCTCTACTTTTCCCCGGGTCCAAGCAGACGTGAGGCTGAAGATGTATTCCCAGCTGGCACACACACAAAGCACATGTATTCAGTAACATATACATGGACGCAACAACAACAACAGCCTTGCTCTTGCTCTGCTCTCTGTCTGAAAGGATGAAGTCCACTCAGGAGAATACATAGACACAAAGGGATAAGGCGGATCCCTCCAGCAGTTGCACTCAGACCCTCAGCCTGGCTTCAAAGTAGCAGGACAGGCAATGATTTGGCTTCCCCTCATGCCAATAGTCTCTCTGAACTCCTTGATGGGTATACAGATCAGTTTTACCACAAAACCTAACAGTCAATTAGTCAATTTAAGTCCAGAAGAAACAAGCTGAGAATTGTGAAAGTGTAACTGGAATTTCTGCATTTGTCAAGTCTGAAATGTTTTTTTTCTGCGTTTGTCAAGTCTGAAATGATTTCCTCTTTATACTGTTTTTCTTTTCCCCTCCTCCCTCTATTTTTCTAAGTAAAGTAAGATACTTGACTTAGTAGAAGAAAATATTATTTACCTTTCAAAATTTTTATGCTGCCTAAATTGTGATTTTTTTATGTTTATCTACCACAACAGATACTTAATATCAATTTCATTACTTCATACATTTTCAAAAGTTTTAATTTATCCTTTACTTTAATATGCCTTTGGAAATATACAATAATATCTCAAGATGTAAATCTGACCATTCCTGAAAGAATTCATAGTAATTTCTTCTGTTTTGCATGCCTGAATGTCCTTATTATACAAATTCTGAAAAACTCTATGTTTTAGGTTTGTTCCAACTTAATTAAGTAGCTTTTTTTTTTTGGTTATGCAATTGGTTGGCACCGGTGCACTGGTTGGCACCACTCAGTCAGACACTAAACCTGAAGAAGTTACAACATATTACTTCCCAAATATCCGTAAATCACAACACCCAAAAAGTTCCCATTGCTTTGTAAAGCAGGGGAAATTTGTTTAGTAAAGCATTAATTTGCGGGATAACCTCTTCAATGTCCTCAAATGTAAGGCAGAGGTCAAGAGAAAATACAAACTAGATCTGACTCCCTTGGTGAAAGAATAAAATGAGCATATGGGGAAAAATCAGGCAAAAACTGAGGCATAATTGAGTCTTTGAGTTTAAGGAGAGATCATAGGTAAATCATTATTAAATAACAGGAGAAACATAGTATAGAGTATTGATTGAGATCTAAATATTTAAGCAGGATTCAAGTCAAGATAGCAGCAGAGGCAACAAAAAAGCCAAAATATGGAATTACTTTATTTTTAAATCACTATTTTGTAAAATATCTAATATCTAATACTTTAATACTACAGACATAGTTACATCTATAACCTGATAAACTTCTAAATAGAGAGGAAAGATTTCAGTTTCAGATGGGGGAAAAAAAGAGAGTGTTTAGATACATTAGAAATTTTCTCATCAGCCTGATCTAATCTCATCTTGAAATACTCAAGAAAACTCAGTGAAGTATTTGTTGTTAATCTTTAGTGTTTAGCATTAAAAAAAAAAAAAAAGTACAGCGAGTTACATGTCAATGTTCTTTGTCACTTTTTTTTTTTTTTCTCAAATATTTACAATCAAATAGTTTAAACAAGAACATGTTACTCACAACTTCTGTACACACATCTCTACTCCTTAATATATCCTGACATTGTGTCCAGTATCTAACTTCATATGGACATTTCCTACACTTCATAGGCAGACACATGAACAAAAAAAACTCCAGAACGCACAAAGCACAAGTGGAAAGAAGTCCTTAAGTCAATAAGCAAGAACACCAGAATCACTTGATTAAAAATAATACAATAAAATGAATACAATTAATGAGTCTTAAATGCATCTTCTCTTACTTGACAACAGTTAAAAATCAATATATGTGCATATGTTATTAAACTACAAATGAATTACAAAAATACACTGTATAAACTTCAAGGATTAGTTAATGAGACATTAGGAACTTTCAAAAAATGGGATTGAGCACAAGAACTATTGTGCCCATGCAGACGCATTTACAGCTTTAAAAGTGTTTATCATGTATTATGTATATAACAAAGAAATTGAATCTTTCTTGGGCTGTTGGAAGCTGAATAGAAGAAACTTCTTGCCAAGAAAATAAAAATTGTCAATGGAAGTTATATTTTGAAATACTAAGTAGTGAAACTTATAGCTACTCTTATAAAAGTTAAAAATTCAGGGTGACTTCACATCTCATAATTTATTTGCCTGTGAAAGCTGTGCAAGACACCGTTGTATCAGGAAGTTCAGCTCTATGCTCTGACTGCAGCACCTGATAGCTATAGTTAAGTGCCATCTGCTTCCATGAAAGAAGTGTGAAAAAGTCCACTAAACAGGGGGAGGAAAAGTACTCTTATAATTAAAATGTCTCATTTTTTCTGTTTTGTTTTATGTTGACTTTTATCACTATTCAATCACATAATAAGAAAAAAAACTTTTTTATATCACAGTGATGACTTAGACTACTGCTTGAAAGCCTTTTGTATCAATCCCAGAGAGACCCTACATGGCAATAGTTAGTGGGTAACACATTAAGAGTAGGACTGTATGGGATGTCTGAAGTTAAACAATCCAATATCTCCTTCTGCCTGCTCAGTAAGGCTATAAGATCACTGTGAATTTTAAAATAATTATTTTATCCACTACTTTTATAGACTTTCACGTGAACTGATAATTAATGGTTTATTAAAAATAGACAAAAAAGGGCAAACATCATTTCTATCATTTAATTCGTGAAAGTCAAACTGAATTAAATGACAGAATGCATGTTTTAAGGGTGTCATTAGGAGCTTATTATGAAAGGATCACACAATGCCTAGTCTATCTGCCATTGTCTTTTAGCATAGTAGTAGTAGCAACTTCAATATGAACACTGCTGGGGAACTGTCATGCCCCTGGAGGACAATTAAGCAGAGATTTGTGTTTAAATATTTGGTGGAGAAAAAAAAAAAAAAAAAAAAAAAAAAAGAGATTTCATAAGCAATGCATTAAACAAAGTCCTACTGCTGTATGTGCTTCTACAAGAAGTCTGCCAAGGCAAGGCCCAAGCTCTTTCCTTGCCACAGCACCAATCTTGTGCACATACAGAGTACCTTAGTCTGTCACTGGGCTCATACCACAGCACAGCACAGCTCTGCTGTCTGGATGTAGCTGGATGTGGTCTCTGAGCACTCACATTCTAGATTGATAGAAGACAAAAACTTGCGGTTTCTCAACTTATCAGTGAGAGAATCTTCACTTATGCAGAGTCATGCTACTTTTGGCACTCCCACTCCCTGACAGTTTAACTCATTCTGCAGACAGGTCTCCTTGACCTTCATGCCACATAATTCCTCTGTAAAAAATTACCATTGGTGCGAAGTTGCAGTTTTAATTTCCCCTTCAACACAAACATAGAATGATAATGTAACTTCTAGCATGAATTCAACCATATTAAACATCAGAAATCTCATTAGAGGACAATCAGTTTTGCAGGTGAAGCCTGAATTGTTCTAAGCAATTCATCTACAATCCATCTACATAAAGAAGCCACATCTCTATCTCATTTTTGTCATATCCATCATATCCTCTGTTATATCTCAGTCTCAGAGGGAGGGGAAAAAAAAAAAAAAAAGAAAAACTATCAAGTATGAAGAAGTTGCTCGGTTTCTACTTTGGGAGATCATGATTCATTTACTGCATTGTATGGAACATTAGTTCTGTGTATTAAACGTGTTTCATAACCGAGTGCATTATCAAATATGTCTATATTAGTTTCTTAATCAATACTAGTGCTATAATTGGTGCTAATGTCATATCAGTTTAAACCACTGCTAGAAGGATGGAGAAAATATCTGCTTGGAGCAATGAAGAGTATTTCTAGTTGATACTTTTCAGCCTCTGTATCATACAGATCATACTTTTCATCCTCATTGCCTTCATGACAGAGAAACACTGACTGGCAGTAAAGACAATTCATATATAACTACCACCACACCTAAGACCTGAAAGGAAGACAGTGCTTTTGCATTACTGATTTTCAATTTCTTTAAATATGTTTGACACTCCTTCAGAAATGTTGTCTTCCATATTTCTGACTGTTATTGCATAGACCAAACAGAAAATCTACAGCATTGATTTGGAGACCACAGATGAGTTTAACCTTAAAACGTATCCATGACTGTGTGTATTGTTGTTGAGCAAAATTTCTTTCCATCTACATGAATTAACAAACTGCAGACAAATGTTTAGAATACTCTTTCACAAATTCCTAGCATATATCTCCCATGTAAAAGCA
The DNA here is from genome assembly GCF_963932015.1 of Anas acuta. Taxonomy (NCBI): domain Eukaryota; kingdom Metazoa; phylum Chordata; class Aves; order Anseriformes; family Anatidae; genus Anas; species Anas acuta. The sequence continues at coordinate 18,801,603 of NC_088986.1, read as the reverse complement.
CGTAGTGCCTCACCACTAAATGTACAGAAGTTTGTATCTCCACTGATGGACATAAATCTTCATCATAAGAAATTATGTATTTTTCTCAGTAGGACTAACACATATACCTCCATTGTTTTGCAGATGTATTTTCAAAAGCTGAAAGTTATGTCCTTTAAAAACAAACAAGTAAACAAAACAGTCACTTAAAGCTGGTGAAGTAAATAATTTTATATAAAGTGACATGCAAGCAAAGACTACATGGTCTTGTTAGGCAAACTAAAAGAACTGTGTAAAACTGAGAACTGTATATATATCAAGACTACCAGTAGCAGACTTCTACTTAAAACTTCTGCATGCATTTTAAACATCCAGAACAATGTTTAGGTTTATACTTCCTGTGCTTTTTACTTTAACTCCAGTTAAAGTAAAAGTTCAACACAAATTCACTTTAATGAGGGAAAGCTGAATATGATACACTGCATTTTATCATTTACTTTAACCATGTTTGTCACGTCACAGCTGATTTTCCTCTGAGAAATTGTTTTAAACAAATTTCCTGTTTTTTGTTCTACATATTGTTCACATAATTTAGCTTTGTTGATTTTGCTGACATACATTATTCTTGGCTAGTGCTCCATTTGTCTTCTCTCCTAATTTTTCACTAATATTCAAAAGCTCATACTGCATATTAATATGCATACAAAAAATGCAAGTAAGCATTTTTCTTTTAAACTATACAACACTATAATTTTGATCTAAAAAAAAAAGAACAGATTATCAAATCTTTCTTACAGTAGATGACCTAATGCAATAGTAACTTTTCCTTGAGATCTTTCCCTGCTTGAGCTTTAGTTCATCTGTGCTAAGTAGCACAAATAAAATGCAGAGAGTAGGAATGGAAAAATTTAAATATTTAAAAAGGCATTTCTTTTTAATTACTATTAATAGGAAAATTATTCCATGTAGATTTGCCCTGTCTGGAGGGAAAGAAGACTAGAAGTTGAAAACATATTTCTTACTATTTTATTTCTATGATTTCTACTCCAGAATATCTTAAGTTCAAAACAAATTTCCATAAATAAAATGAGTGTTGTTTGAATTGCTAAGTTTATACTGGAAGCAGATACAAAAATAGAACAATTTATGTAGACCTTTAAATGCACCATACCTTTATGCACTATTATTCCTTTTAAGCCAACCCAACCAATTCCATGATGATTCAAATGCAAACACCAAGATTAATCTCACTACACCACTTTTTTTTTAATGTTTGACCCTTCTTCTCCACATACCTTGACAGTATTTTCTTCACATTGATATATATCATCAAGGAGGCTTAGTGAGCCCTTCCAAAATGCTTATCAGTCTCAGAGTCATAGAGAGTCTTAGATCAAAGGATCGTAGAATCCATCTCCTGGCTCTGCACAGGACTAGTTAAAAATCAGACTATGTGTCTGAGAGCATTGTCCAAATTCTCCTTGAACTCCAGCAGCTCAGTGCCATGACCTGGGGAGCCTGTCCCAGTGCCCAGCCACTCCTCAGGGCAGAACCTTTTCCTAACCCCCAGCCTGACCCTCCCCATCCCAGATCCATGTTGTTCCCTTGGGTCCTGTTGCTGTCCCCAGAGAGCAGAGCTCAGCACCTACCTCTCTGCTCCTCTTGTGAGGGAGTTGCAGGCTGCCATGAGGTCTCCCCTCAACGTCCTCTTCTTTAAGCTGAACAAACCTAATTACCTCAGCCAACCGTCATGTCTTGATGTCCTGACCTCTCACCACCTTTGTTGCTCTCTTTTGGACACTCTCGAATAGCTTTATGTCCTTCTTGTATTGTGGTGACAAAAACTGCCCAGAGTACTTGACGTGAGGCCACACCAGCATGGAGTGGGACAATCAGTAACGATCTTAATGTCTAGAACACGGAACAGTCAGGAAATTTCATCAGTCTTAATTTAGTATTGAAATTTGTAGTGCCACTCAATTCATGGTGCTAACCAGGGTTTTGTTATTTCCTCCCTCTGAAAGTTAACAAACACAAATGATACAGAGTAATGGCTGGCATAAGGCTGTTTTTGAGATAGTAGTACAACACCAAAGTAGATGCAGTTATCACCTGGGTTTCCTCTGAGTATCCAAAGGGCTGGGAATAATAATCTGTACTTTATGCAGATTTTCTTCCAAAGCTTTGTAGAAATGTTCTCATAAATAGTCAGTGTTAATTTCTTTCCATTATTATACTCTGCTATATTAGCAAGACCAAGTATTTAACATTCCTAAAAGTCATCAGTAATTACTCATGGTTCAAGGGACAGTAACGAATTATCTCTTTCCTTCACTGAACCTATCAAGCAATAAACAGGCTGCAATGATCTTAGCACAGAAAAAGTTACGATACTCTTATTGACAGGAAGGGCATTAGAACAAGTTCATATGCTTTTGCTTCTACATTTTAGTCAGCATAGATAAGATTGTACCTATTAGTTCCTTGGAGAGTTTATAAAAATAGAATATCTATGTTGGATGGATGGATGCTCATTTTTGTTGTTGCTGGTTTTGTTTGAATATGATTATCAAATAAACAGGAAAAATCAAAGATTTGTAAGAGAAAAAAACATGTTCAGTCTGCATGGAGGACTGTATTCATCACGTGAGTAACATCAACAGCAGAAGTTTTATTCAAATGTAATTTCTTGTTCTCTTTTACTTTCAGTTCTTATGCTGTTATAGTCTTGTTCTAATACAGCTGAAAAAAAATGAACCAAAATTCAGAGAGAATTTTTGAGTCTTTGGGTTTATTCTTAAATTACTATGATAATAATTATGTGCAATTTTCTTTATCTTTATTCTACTGGAACAGCAAAATAGCTTCAAAAGAAATAAAGTGACTGTGGCTAAGGTGGATCTCAATCCACTTTAGGACTGGGAGGGAGAAGGGAGGAAGGGAGATTTGGTAACAATACAACATTTTCCAAACACAATAGTGGCATGATGGCACATATTAAAATGTATAGATGTATTACACCTATTTGTCTTAAATCAATTAAATAATTTAAAAATATGATATAATAGTGTATTATTTGAGTGTCATTAAATGTTTTTGTGGGCACTTTGCTTAAGAAAATTAATCTTCAGCAATTTAATGCTATTTAGAAAAATTCAGAATAACTTTCTTACTTATAGAATTATAGAATCATAGAATCACAGAATCATGGAATGGTTTGGGTTGGAAAGGACTTCAAAGATCAGCTAATTCAAACCTCCTGCCATGGGCAGAGACACCTCCCACTAGACCAGGTTGCTCAAAGCCCCATCCAACCTGGCCTTCCAGGGATGGGGCATTGCATCTACAGCTTATCTGGGAAACATGTTCCAGTGCCTCACGACCCTCACAGTAGAGAACTGCTTCCTAACATCTAATTTAAATCTACATTCTTTTAGTTTAAAGCCATTACTCCTCCTATCAGAACACTCCCTAAAAATGAGTGCCTCTCCTGTTTTCTTGTAGTCCTCCTTTAGGTATTAGAATGTTGCTGTAAGGTCTCCCCAGAGCCTTCTCTTCATGCTGAACATCCCCAGATCTCTCTGCCTGTCTTCATAGACTCTGATCATCCTTGAAAAAAAAATTATGGTAATACAATATTTACAGTAGTGAGGCAAAACAATAAAAAAGATCTAATACAATCCAAGAGATGCCAGAATTATCATGCTGTAATAAAGCAGTTGCTATTACATATAAACTATGAATTTGGAAGTAAGAGCTTGGTGTAAATAAAACTAAGACCAAAATAGGTCTTACGAAGAACCTTAAAAGACTGACATGTATGTTCTGCATGGTTATATTGTATTGTATTTTATTTATATATTTATTTATTTTTAAAAAGACAACTGAAGATTTTTTTTTCATAAGGCAATTGAATTTAACATATAGTGATTCTAAATTTATTGGTTTGCTTTTCTTAATCATCATTTGTAGATTTAAAAGTATAGGAGAAATCTCTGGATGTAAGCATCTTTCCTCTCCTCACGTTACTACCAAAATTAGTTCAAGATCAGTGACAGAAAATACCACATATGACACAGGATTATGTATTTGTGAAGAATGACTAAACAAAGACTAAACCAAATCTTACGTAGATTTAATTTCAGCTCTCATTTGTTTTATTAAATATTACAGTGATCAGTAGGGGCAGCTTTCAAGTGAAAAGCAAGCAGAATTAAGGTTTTCAGCCTGTCACAGAAGGGCTGAAACTACACCTCAGCTAAATCAGAAGAAAGACACTATTATTTGTCAACAGCAAGTAATAGTATTTTTATACCAGGACTTCATGAACATAAGTTTGACACAGACTAACATAAAGCCTGTTAAATTCAAATAAAATGTAGATAATGCAAAAGACAACAAAGTCTAAGTTAGTATTGATGTTAAGATTGTCTCACTTCTTACCAAAGTTTGAAAGGGACTGGTGAAAAAGAGGCCTTTGCAAGCAGTAAAGAATCGCATAAAGCAGTTACCTGAACAATGGCAGTTCTTCAGTAATTGCAGTTTGCTCTTCTATCTTGTGATCTTCCCACTGCCTCTTTCTCTATCTTTCAATACTAAGATGATTTCAGTACCTCTCTGACACTACCATTGCTTCGGGATGTTATCTTTGGTACTTTTTATTCTAGTGGGTTTTCTGTGTTTATTTGTACAGATCATACAAAAACTGCTACTGGGCTGAATCCAGAGCTCAAGAAAAAGGTTTCATAAGCTCTTTCTTCCTGCAGTGAGCCATCAAAAGAAAACTAATAAAAATTGATGTTGATTCTTAAAAGAATTCTATAAATTCTATAATATATAAATGTTATAAGTATTTTCTGAGAGTATTTCTATTTTTCTTCCCTATTAAGCATTTTTTTTATCTTGATAGAATGATAGATTAATTAATCAAAGGAAAAATTGTATCACAGCAGGACCTGATACCTAAGAGAATTTTCCTATTATACTGGCTTTGTACTACAAGAATATATTTTAAAGGTACTCTCAGTTTAATGCTCAGATACATTCTTCTACAGTATGATGAATGTATAACAGCCTTTTGATGGCTTGGGGGTATTGTCAAAACCACATTTCATGGATTAAAAGCAAATTAAACCAGAAATGTCTCTCTCTCTCTCTCTCTCTCTTTTTTTTTTTTTTTTTCCTTGTCCCCACAGGGGAAAAAAAACAACAAAGGAAAATAAAAAGAGAAAAATAAAACAGAGAGAATTACATTTAAAATAAAAACAGAATGGTTATGAACAACTTGGGTGGAATTACCTCTGTTAAGTATTTTGCATGTTTTTTTTCTTATCTAAATATTTTAATATTTTCATAATAGAGATACAGTGATATACACCATATAATCTAATACAATATCTCCAGTGAAATTATAATAATTATGTAAAAAATACATTGAAATTTTCATGAAAATCCTACTAAATGTATTTATTTCGCAATCTAAAATATTAAGATATATATATATATGGAATATATATATATGTATGGTTTGATTCTTAAACACATAGTTCACAGAATCATAGAATCATGGAATGGTTTGGGTTGGAAGGGACCTTAAAAATCATCCAGTTCCAACCCCACTGCCATGGGCAAAGACGCCACCCCCTAGATGCCACCCAGGTTGCTCAAAGCTCCATCCAGCCTGGCCTTGAACACCTCCACAGATGGGGAATCTACACAGTCTCTGGGCAACTTGTTCCAGTGCATTGCCACCATCTGAGTGAAGAATTTTGTCCTAATATCTCATCTGTATCTGCCAGTTTAAAACCATTCATTCTTGTCCTATTGCTATCTGCCTGTATAAAAGTCACTCTCCATATTTTTGATAAGCTCTCTTTAAGTGCCGAAAGGATGCAATGAGGTCTCTCTGGAGCATTTTCTTCAGAATTAACATCCCCAGCTCAGCTCATTATTCATAGGAGAGGTATTCCAGCCCCCAGATCAACTTTGTGGACCTCCTCTGGACCCTCTGGTTCTAATGGGTCCTTCTTGTGCTGGGGGCTCCAGATCTGGATGCAGTACTCCAGATGGGTCCTCACAAGGGCAGAGCAGAGGGGGACAATCACCTCCCTCCACCTGCTGGCCACTCTTCTGCTGATGCAGCCCAGGATGCAGTTGGCCGTATGGGCTACAAGCTAGCATTGCTTTCTCTTGTTGAGCGTTCCATCCACCAGAACCCCCAAGCACGGCTGCTCTGAATGAATTTTTCATCCAGTCTGTACTCCTGTCTGGGATTGCCCCGACCCACATGCAGCACCTTGCACTTAGATTTGTTGAACCTCTTTAGGTTCACATGGGCCCAATTCTCAATCTCATCCAGGCCCCTTTGGATAGCATCCCTTCCTTCTATTGTATTAACCTTACCACTCAAGTTGGTGCCATCTGCAAACTTGTTGAGGGTGCACTTGATCTCACTGTCTATGTCACTGATAAAGATATTAATCAGTGCTAGTCCCAAGACAGACCCCTGAGGGTCACCACTCATCACCAGCCTCCGTCTGGACATAAAGCCATTGATCACTACTCTCTGGGTATGGCCTTCAAGCCAACTCTTTATCCATTGAATGGACCACCCATCAAACCCATATCTCTCTATTTGGAGTTCAGGATGTCATGTGAGACTGCATCAAAGGCCTTGCAGAAGTCCAGGTAGATGACACTGGCCAGTCTTCCCATATCAACAGATGCCATCACTCCATCTTAGAAAACCACAACTGGTTAGGCACAATTAACCCTTGGTAAACCCATGCCAGATGTCTTGGATCACCTCCTTGTCCTGCACGTGCCTTAACATTGCTTCCAGCAGGATCTTTTCCATAATCTTGCCAGGCACAGAGGTGAGGTTCGTCAGTCTGTAGTTCTCTAGGTCTTCCCTTCTACCTTTTTTAAAAATGGGAGTGATGTTTCCCCAGCTAATTCTCTCAGGACCCTGGGATAAGTAGGATAATTTTAACAATTAAATTAAAGTTATTCTGTGTTTCTGTTAAGTTTCTATTTGCCAACCACTAACATTTCTTCTTGACTTGGATGTACATGTATTTAAGAGCCTGGGACTTCACAGGAATTATATGATCAGTTAGTACTGAAAGTTACCTTTTAGAAATTGAATGGCTCACAATAGAATAGGCTGTGTTCCTTAGGCTGACATGCAGAGAAAATCCAATATTAACTAGATTTTATTTATTTATTTATTTATTTCTTATTAGGAAGTTTTTGCTTTTAAGGTCATATTTCAACATAGACTTTTTTAGTGACATTGATTGTACAGTAGCATTTGCTCTGACCTCAAATGTACCTGTTTCTGTTCTTCACCATCTCACAGGGAATGTCTAAATCAGCACTAACATCAGGAGAAAAAAAAAAAAAGTATATTCCCTCTAAGAACACTACATTGTTTAAATGTCTAGTGTTTCTAAAATGAAGTAGAATGTACATTTAGTAGATTGCACCACATGATCACCACTGTGACAGCATCTTGTGTTGATTCTTTTGTTTCTTCTTCAGCCTCCCTAGTGAGCTGGTTAAGTGTACCAAAACAGCAGAAATCTCAGTGAAAAATCATTTTCATTATTGGGTTCATTTTCTACCACAGGAGTACCACAAACAGCTCATTCAGGTGAGCACCCACGTTGAAGGTTTTGGGAATGTGCAGATGTTGTAGCATCACCCAGCCCAGGGTTGAGGCCAGGGGATCAGCAACACTAAGCAGTCTAAATTTAAAATGCTGTGAAATCACATAAGTGAGAATAATGTTTGAAACACTAAAAAGAAAATAAATCATATGCTATTAACAATACGATTACCAATCCGTGTATTGAAATGTCCGAGTGTATTCTCCAGCATAGAATTTAAAGTCATATCAGCACGCTCTTATGTCTTTCTCAAATACTTTGAGAAGTTACAGATCTGTTTCAGACTACAGTTTATCTGGAAATATGATGTAATAAGTAGTTTTGTATGTGACTGGAAATAAAAAACAAGTAAAACTGGACATCAGAAGACTTTTTACACATCTTCAAACCTGATAATACTAAGTTAATAACCTCATCTTTCATTTATTCATGTGACTGTTGCCTTTAATACCAAAGCATCAGTATTCAGAATGTCTTACTCCTTGACTTGAACTTATGTGTTAGGACAGTGATAAGAACTTAAAGGTCAAGTTGAGTAATGAAATGAGGACTATGAACTTAATCAAATATGTTTAAATAATCTGAATATTTATTCAAAAATAAGCTCATGTTACCCCTGGGCATTGTTCTACGTTTGTAATTCATGACTGAACTAAGTACCAGCTTAGTTTCTAATTCACACTTTGTGTTCAAGTTCTTTACATTTGCAAGATATTTTTCAGTCTGCCTTTTAGATGTGCTGGCTGCTACTGCCTAACTGAGCCTCCCACTGCCTCATTTCACAGATAATGACCCTGAGGATTAGGTGTGCAGATGCCATGATTGCAGTGAATTCCACAAGTAGCTGTCATGATCTTTCAGACTCTTAATCTCTCCCTTGGGATGCTTGAAATAATAAACATGGTTTTATGGTAGCTTCTGTGAAGCAGTACTTGCTGCGGCAAGCAGAAATTTGACAGGTGCATCATGTATAATCAGAGGACAGTATTTTCTGTACAACTTTTTGTGAGGCATCTGAAAAACACAAATATCTCATTTTAGGAACAATAAATAATTAGAACAATAGCCATTATTTCTTAACTGTACATGCTACTTAGCCAGAAACAGAACAGAAAATTCCAACACTCCACCAAAAGTCTTTCCTAAAAAATAATGTTACTGACTCACACACCCACATCATATCTTACCTTCTTTGCAGAATCATAGAATGTCTAGGGTTAGAAGACACCTTTAAAGATTATCCAGTTCCAACCCCCTTGCCATAGGCAGGGATGCCACCCACTAGCTCAGGTTGCCAAGGCCCTCATCCAACCTGGTCTTGAACACCTCCAGTGTTCAAGATATTTAATGCATATTTATGTTAATAAATTTCTCAGAGATGCAGGCAGTATGAATGACAAAAGTTACTTCATGGCAAAGGGCAAGACTATTTTTTCTGACCCATCAGTGACAGGATTAATTTTTTTCCTGAATGTTAAAAAATTATATATATTTTAGTTTTCTTTTAAAGAAATAGTTGGATTTAACATATTCCTCTTAAACACAGCAAAAAAAAGCAAAAAAAAAAAAAAAGCAACAAAATACCAGGCAAAAGTATTGTTTTTTCGTCAGTGGCTTGACTTCTGCTCAAATTTAATGTATGTTCTACAGATAAGAATAATCATAAAGAGTGTTCTTCAGTAAAGTGTTGTGGAGAGATTTGTTGCTTGAGCTGGTCAGAAAGTTTACAATAAAAAATAAAATAAAAAAGACTCCTGATGATATAAAATAAAACAAAGCCATCGCCAGGGTCATATGATCACATTTAATGGGATAATAATGGGATAACACCATAAAGGTTCTCTTGCTATGTATGATTCTGCAAAATAGAAGAGAAAGTCAATTGTTTACATTCTGGCCTATGCACTGGGCTTACGTGGCAAAATTTTGTTAGCAGGGGGCTGCAGAGCCCTGCAGCTGCAGCCCGTGGAGAGGAGCCCAAGCAGGAGCAGGGGGCCTGGGGGGAGCTGCTGCCCATGGGGGGGCCTATGTTGGAGCAGTTTGTTCCTGATGGATGGACCCTGTGGTACGGACCCATAGGGGAGCAGTTCTTGAAGAGAACCATAGGTACGAGGTCCGTACCACAGGGTCCAACCAGCCTGTGGGCAGCACAGGCAGGATCAGGTTGGGAAGGACAGCATCCTGTGGGAGGGAACTCACGTGGAGCAGGGGCAAAGAATTTAGGAACTGACCGCAGCCTCCATTTCCCATTCCCTTGTGCTACTGGAGAGGATGTAGAAGAGGGTGGATGGGGGTAAGTTTTTTTTGTTTGTTTGTTTGTTTGTTTGTTTTCTCACTGTTCTAGTCAGCTGCTGGCAGGAAATAAATTACTTTGATCTCCCTTTGGTTTTGCTGCAGTGAAAAGTCAATAACCAAAGTTATTAAGCAGGTATTCTTTATTATGGTGCCAGTTATATGGGGGATCACTCTGCCTAACACACACACCAAGGGTTACTTCCAGTGTACTTATATTATTAGGATATATACATATTCATATCACTTCCCTGTGTCTTGCATATTCATCAAGTTTCTGAAGAATCATTAACATAGGTTCCTGCCCCTATTCACATGTGCGCTAGAGTCCTCAGGTGGTCATCCGGCATACTCTGGTGGACTTTTGATGAAGGCCAGAAGTCCTCCTTGCTGCTAAACTTCTGACCCTTCCTTTCTTTTACAGACTTCAACAGTCCAAGCCAGTTCTTGCTGGTTCTATTATCTGTGTGCATGAGGTCTTTTCTTCCCTTATCTTTAGGGATGTCCAGTCCTTGTACTGCCTGCTGCAGTCCTGCCCTTGTGTTTGATATACAATATATAGCTGTGTTAGCTAAAACCTGCAAAATCAACATCCTTTACCTTATTCCCAGTCTCACTTTAAGGGAGAAGACTTTTTTTGCTTTGTTTGTTTGTCCATGTCCATGACAATAATTGTTACCTCCTTTTCTTTATCTCAACTCCTGAGACCTTTTAAATTGTATTTTCTCCCCCTTTCCTTTGAGGAGGGGAGTGACAGTGGTTGTGGTGGAACTCAGCTGCCCAGCAGGGTAATAACATCGCAGCCTAGGAAATAAATAAATAAAAGTACACACTGAGTTTATGATGTTCTTATATAAGACCATATGGAATATTCTCTGTCCCCTTTTCATGAAATAATTGGGTGTTCTACATCAATACAACTGGGACTGACACATATACATGTACAAACAATTTTAACATTTTTACTACCTACAGAACAGAGTGCCTGATTCCACTACTTTTTCAGGATGCAGCACAAATGTCATCTATCACATGGCATAAACTCCATCAACGAAGTATTCAGAAAACAAATAATAAGAATTTGATAATCAGAAAAACTTTGCTGTGCAATGATGAGTTTCAATGTAAAATATTTATATATATATTTGTATACTATACAAACAATTAAAAATGCTATATTTTTGTTCCAGAAATAAAGTAAGACCACCATATAAAGTAGTCCAACCTATACTATTTCAATCCCTAGTTCATTTGGCATAAGGAAACAGAATCTTAAAAAAAAATCTATTTCTGATCCCTCACCATCTGTCTGCAACAAAACCTATCTGAAAACTAACAAAGAAACAACTAAATATGGTGGGGAGAAAAGACATCTCCCTTTTTCTACAGCTTCTTTGAAGTTCTCTTTTACTTCATGAAAAAGTAAAGATTGGGAATGAGAAAATTAGGTTAGTAGTGATACCTACTTCAAGCTATTTCCAGTTTGCTTAGAAGCAGAAATATTAAGCAATCTACATATAGATCCTTGTTTACCCTTTCTGTTTTATTCCTCTCTGAAGTTAGCAAATAGTAAAAATGTTGTCATTAATCATTGGTTGTAGATCAGCAAAGATCAAATGCAGCAAAGCATTCAAGAACATTGATTGGTCTGGCAATGTTGTCCAGTAAAGTCCCAGTAATTCTAATGTCTTCTGAACAACTTGTCTTTGGTTTAGTTATTATTTTGCTATTCCAAATAATAATCTTTTAATGATTATCACAGTAATTCAAAGGTTCATCCAAAATTAAAACATACTCTGAATTTTGGCAAAGCTTTCTCAGCTAGGAATAAAAGATTGTTAAATACATTCTAAGTACCACTTCAATTTGCATACCCAGACATTGGCATAGGTTTAGTCACTTGTTCTACCCATTTTTAATAAAGATGGATTATCACCTCCTCATATTCTACACGTCTTTCAGAGTACATTCAAAGAAACATATACATCTAGCCATTATGATGATTTTATTTTTTATTATAATAATAATTGATATAATAATAACTGAAATTATTATTATTGAATATAATAATAATAATAATAATTGTTATTATTAATTGAAAATCCCTTAAATTAGAATGACTTTACCTGCGGTCATTGAAAGAAATGATGACATAGGCAAAGAAGAAATTATAACTGTGGAACTCACACTTTGGATTTAAGACACTGTTTTTATTCTACAAAAGCATCAGATCTGGTCTAGAACTGTTATAGCTTGCTAGTCAGGTGGAATCCTATGGAATTGCTACTTTCATTCAGCTATATGATTATAACCAAGCTATTTTCAAAATGGCATATTAATTCATCATATATTTATATACAGAGTTCCCATTTCTCAGCTTTTCTTTAATTTTTGGATGAAATCTGTGAATATACAACAGTCTGACAAGTAACAAGACAATGAAATATATTTTTGGAGGCATACCAAAAATAGGTCCTAAGGATTTTTCAAGATTGTTAATTTAAGTTACCTTTTGGGAGTGGCTAGACACGCTGACCTAATAATATGTTCCCTACACAAGCAGTATGAAAATGGTGATGCTAGGTTTCCTATAACTTTTGTTTCCTGATAAAGAACCAAAAAGAAGTCTGACCCAAAAGCAATGTGAAAGATAAAAGAGAATAAGGATAACCACAACAATACATACCAAAACTCCAACTCCTAGTGGCAATGTCTAGTTAGCAGAACTGCCACCCTGAACTTCAGAGGGCAGACTCCTGTTTAGGCACCTGGTTGGCAAAGTCCCATGGGAAGCAGTCCTAAAGGGCAAAGAATTCTGGGAAGGCTGGGCACCCTTCAAGAAGAAAATCGTAAAGGTGCAGTATCAGGCTGTCCCTGGTGTCAAAAGACAAACCGGTGTGGAAGAACAGCTTGGCTGAACAGAGAGCTGTGACTAGAGCTCCAGAAGAAAAAGAGCTTTTGTGACCTTTGGAAGAAGAGGCAGGCAGGCAAATCAGGAAGACTATAAAGACATTGTGAGGCTTTGCAGAAGGGCCAAATTAGAAGGGCCAAAGCCCAGTTTGAGCTCAATCTGGCTACTAATGTTAAAGACAATTAAAAATGTTTATATATATATATATATGTATATATATATATATATATATGTAAACAAGAAAAGGAGGACTAAAGGAGAATCTCCATCCTTTATTGGATGTTGGGGGTAACATAGTGACAAGAGATGAGGAAAAAGCTGAGGTACTTAATGTCTTCTTTGCCCCAGCAAAGAAGTTTTGCTTAGCAGCAAAACTGGTTGTTCTCCAGTTACCCAACTCCCTTAGCTGATAGATAGGGACAGGGAGCAGAATGAAGCCCTCAGTATTCAGTAGGAAATGGTTAGCAACCTGCTACTCCACTTTGATGTGCACAAGTCTGGGAGGCCAGATGAGATCCACCCAAAGGTAGTGAAGGAGCTGGCAGAAGTGCTCTCCAAGCCAATTTCCATTATTTATCGGCACTACCAACAATCAGAGGAGGTCCCAGTCGTCTAGCAGCTAACAAATGTGATGCCCATCTACAAGAAGGGTCGAAAGGAGGATCCAGGAAACTACAGGCCTGTCAATCTGACGTTGGTGCCAGGGAAGCTCATGGAGCAGATTACCTTGCAGCACCTACAGGGCAAACAGGCAGTCATGCCCTGTCAGCATGGGTTTATCAAAGACAGGTCCTGCTTAATGAACCTGATCTCCTTCTATGACAAGGTGACATGATCAGTGGATGAGGGAAGGGCTGTGGATTTGGTCTACCTAGACTTCAGTAAGGCTCTTGACACTGTTTCCCACAGCATTCCCCTGAAGAAGCTGTCTGTTCAAGGCCTGGATGGGCATACACTTCGTTGGGTTAAAAACTGGCTGGGTGGCCAGGCCCAAAGAGTGAATGGAGTCTGGTCACTTGTGGTGTCCCCCAGGGTTCAGTACTGGGGACAGTTCTCTTCATTGTCTTTATCAAGGATCTAGACAAGGGGATAGAGTGTACATTCAGAAAGCTCACAGATGATACCAAGTTAGGCACAAGTGTTAGTCTGCTTGAGGTTAGGAGGGCTGTTCAGAGGGATCTGGGTAGGCTGGACCAATGAGCCAAGGCCAACACTATGAAGTTCAAGAGCTGGGTCCTGCACTTGGGGCACAACAACCCCATGCAATGCTACAGGCTGGGGGAGGAGTGGCTGGAAAGCTGCCCATCAGAAAGGGACCAGGGGATATTGGTCAATAAAAGGCTGAATATGAGCCAGCAGTGTGCTCAGGTGGCCAAGGAGTCCAACAGTATATGGCTTGGATCAGAAATGGTGTGGCCAGCAGGAGGAGGGAAATGATTGGCCCTCTGCACTTGTCTCTGGTGTGGCCATACCATATATATGTGGCAATAGTGCATTCAGTTTTGGGCCCCCCCACTGCAAGAAGGACATCCTGGTGCTGGAGTGTGTCTAGAGAAGAGCAGTTAAGCTGGTCAAAGGTCTAGTGAACAAGTCTTATAAGAGTGGCTGAGGAAGCTGGCATTATTTAGCCTAGAGAAAAGGAGGACGAGGGGAGACATCATTGTACTTTACAATTACCTTAAAGGAGGTTGTCTTTAGGTGGGAATCAAGCGCTTCTCCCAAGAAACAAGTGATAAGACAAGGGGATATGGCTTCAAGTTGCACTGGAGAAGGTTTAGGATTGATATTAGAACAAATTCCTTTACTGAAAGGGCTGTGCGGCATTGGAATTTTTCAACCCATGTGATTCTATGATTTTATTATTCTAATTGGAATAAAAAAAATGGAAATATGTACAACAAATATAGAAAACAAAATAAAACAAAACAGAAACAGTTAAACGTATCAGATAGACACACAAAAATCTTTATTAGGCTAATAATTTTATCTGTGGTGCTGTCTGCTACCTGTAGCAGAGCTATTTCCCTGAATATTTTCATTATATTTTTTGTACTTTTTTCATTGTTATTTTTCAGATGAGAAATAGATGTGATAATCTTCTTAATGTCCACCTTTTATAGTAGTAGTGCATATATAAGATTCTGATCTATCAAAAACTTTAATTGGGTTGCTATGTCTTTCTATGGTTATGAGCAGTAGGTCCCACTAGGTCAAAAAGATAAATAAAAGTTTCATATTTTATGTGCATTCCTCTAAAGGCTTTCACCTGTTTAATGTATGCTTGCTCTACAGAAAAAAAAAGGGTTCCAATTATCTTCAGTAATAGAAGCACAGAATGCAGAAATAACTAAATAATTTTTGTGTTTTACAGCTTCTGAATACTTAGATTTTGACTTAATTTTAGTAAATAAAAGTATTACTGCTGGCTGAAATTAGATAAACTATTTCAGTCCAGAATGGTGGGTATTTTTGTGGAGGTGTTTTTTTTTTTTTTTTTTTTTTTTGGCTGAATTGCAAATTTCAGATAACAGAAGCTTGGTACTGAAAATGTTGAAATAACTTTAACAACCCAAATGGCATCCCTGCAATAAACTGCAGCATAAAAATTCAAATGTTCTTAGAGCTCATAAGCTTAGCTTAAATGGAGCAAATCCTTACTTAAGTATCATCTTTATACTTGTTCAGATTCAGCATATTATACAAATAGAAATGTAAGACAATATTAAGAAAGTCATGATTGTCAGGAGTCCTTCCTTTTCTTTTAATTAAAAACAGATTGAAAAGGATCTCAAACTCAAATAAACAAACAAAACAAAATAGAATACACCCTCAAAGCAATAGTGGAGTAACATAGCCATCAAGGAATACATTATTGGAATTAGTTCTTTTAATAGGTTTGAGTTTTTCTCTCTTACAAAGTCTCCCCCATAATGAGATATAGCAGAATGAATGTGCTCACTAAGGACCAAATTTTGGTATCTCCATCATGATGAGTAACACATTATCCCATAAGAATCCTTTTGCCCCTTAGGTGGTATGAATACAACTGGAGCAACTTAAAGCAGGTGTTGAACTTACCTAATTAACCTCAGAAAGGACATACTGAAAGCTACATTACCATAATACTTTGAACTTCAAATAGAGGAGTTTAGTCCTTTTTGAGCAATACACACTATTTTCATTAGGCTAAAAACGCACCCAATTTATAGTCCCTTTAAATTCCTGTGTAAGTAAAGATATTCTGCAAATAAAGGAACTATTCTAGAAATTACCTTTTCTTTGATTATTTATTTATTTTTATTATGGTGAATTTCATTTTATTTTTCTGCTCTGGCTTGGCTAATTTCACACTCCAGTAGAGTGATTTAGACTTGGACCCACTTTACTGTTTTACCTCTTTTTTTTTTTTTTTCTTAGCAATTTCAACAATATGCATATAAATTTCAATTAATGTATGATATCCTAAAGGCAGCTCATGAATGCAAGGATTCAAAAATGCTGGCAATAACATTTATCTGGACTATTCCATCTCATTTTTTTATTTGTTAAAAAAGAATTGAGACAAATGGGCAAATGTGTTTTTTATTTTTTTTTGTTTTGTTTTGTGTGTTTTTTTGTTTGTTTGTTTTTGTTTTTTTCCACCTCAGGTTTATCAACATTGTACATATCTGTATTTTCTGGTGTCTGGAGGGAGAAAAATATTGATAAGTATTGATCTTTAATTTTTTCAAATACTTATGTCTGTTTTCTTCTTCTAAAAAAAAAAAAAAGATTACTGAGACATCAACAATTTCTTTTTCTCAAAGACAGATCTCTGTTCTATGCCCTAGATGTGACCAACAAAGCTATCAACTCTGGAAAATGCTCTAATTCAAAACATAGAGAGGACTTAAGGGATTTCTCTAACTGAAATGAAGGCTGTATTATTGGAGTTTCTGAATAATTTTAGCCTACAAATCCTTATTCTAACCTATGACATTTCAGACTCATCTGAATCTAATCTAGCTTTCCTTATGC
Organism: Anas acuta; assembly: GCF_963932015.1. Classification (NCBI taxonomy): domain Eukaryota; kingdom Metazoa; phylum Chordata; class Aves; order Anseriformes; family Anatidae; genus Anas; species Anas acuta. Next base: position 18,784,734 of record NC_088986.1, on the reverse strand, counting down.
TTTGAGCTGTTATTCTTCAAGACATGAAAAAATCTCACCTGGTAATCAAAAATTTATTCTTAAGTAAATCCCATGCAGTTTCTCTCAGTGTAAGAAGGAACTGAACCATCATTTTTAGCATATCACACTAAGTATATGCTAGATTTAATATAAAGCTTCACATAGTTGTTTTTTTTTTTTTTTTTTTTTTTTTTACTATAGTTTCTATTAATGACAAAGACAGGTGGAGAGAGAATATTTTGACTTAATGTTTATGTTAGATATACACCCATTTGTAGTATTATGTCAGGACCCTACCATACAGACCAAACCTGAAACTAAATAGGGTTTGTGAAATAGGGAAAAGAAAGGAGGGCTAAACAACTGCATGTTTGAAACCTGCACATTGTCTGCTTGTGCTAGTGAGGGAGGGAGGAGAGGGAAAGGTCACTTTTTATCTCCATCATTAAACCTACTGTGTTAGCAAAACTGACAGCTAGACACCATTTCTCAAACTTTATAATGTTTCCCCTGTTATGATTAAATTGCAGGTATGAGTGCATGTGTGGACTACAACAATCCATTTGAGCTTAAACAATATCCCTAGATATCAGTGAGAATGTTTCCCCTTTTTTCTGAGTCTCTTAATGGAGCATGACCTCTTTAAAGGAAACGCATACAAAGACATGCTAACCAACCTTACAGAAAGAAAGTCTACAGATATATGCTTAAGTATCTCTTTAGAGATAAATCTATCTTGTCAGAATAATCAACAGATTGTGAGGATTTACTGAGGTTAGTATACAACTATAAGGGTTGCTCTTCTTTAGCGATAAATTAATCCAACAGTTAAATCATTCATAAAATATACTGAACAAATAACAACTGTAGTAACAGGCCAGTATGTTATCTGACCTATGGAGAATGAGAATAAAGGCTAAAAGTAGACAAGGCTAGATCAGAATTTTTGATGAAGCAGTCTTGTGCATATGTGGAGAAGAGTAATCATGCTCGTGTCTTTTATACTTTACTTGTGCAAGCATAAATTGGAAAAAGTGAGGATAAACCAACACAAAGTATAAGGAATAGGGAAATAAAATGACAAATAAATAAATTTAAAAGGAAAGAATAAGAAAATTACAGTTCTTTTTTTTTTTTTTTAAAACTATGTTTGAAAAAACAAACAAACAAACAAAAAGTATGCAGATTAATACCCTCGTACTTAACCTTAGCGTATCCTTATAGCTAATAACAGGTCATTCCTCTTTTTTTTTTTTTTCCTTTCTTTTTTTTTTTCTTCCAATAAGTTTTCTGGAAGGCATTTCTGGAATTTGTGAAGGAATTGTAAGTATTAATATAATAATAGGATATCCCTGCACAGAAACTCATAAATATGTACTCTAAGTATCAGTAGTAGTAAGAAGTTTCTTTACAATGTAAATTGGAAAGCAGCATTTAAAGGAAAATGTCCAATATTACCAATCACTATGTATGCTGGCTGCTGTAGTGTATCAGGTAGTATCAGACTGAGAAAATGTATGATACCTTCTCTGAGCTTCTACTCACTACGTGAGTAATGTAGCACTACATCTACTTGTCTTGGCTTCCAGCTACCACAGCCCAGTCTGTAGCAAGGGCTGAATTATCTGAGTAAGGTCCTTCAAATATTTTGTGAAAGGCAGGAACTGGCATATAATTTGTTTCCATTGACATTATTTCTTAAGAAACAGCAAATGTGTGCATTTCTGCATTTGGCTACTTTATAATGTTTAGATGGATGTTTTTTGCAGCTGAAATATAGGAAAGGATATCTGTTCATAGATCTGGTAAGGTATGCTTTTTGCACCTTTTTTTTTTTTTCCCAAAGTCATAAAAAATCATTGGATTGTGAACTATTTACAGAATCACAGAATCACAGAATTATCTAGGTTGGAAGAGACGTCCAAGATCACCTAGTCCAACTTCTGACCTAACACTAACCAGTCCTCCACTAAACCATATCACCATATTTACCTGCAAGGGGAATAATAATAATAATAATAATAATAATAATAATAATAATAATAATAATAATAATAATAATAATAATAATAATAATAATAATAATAATAATAATAACAACAACAACAACAACAACAACAACAACAACAACAACAATAAAAATAAAGGAATAGCTGGTTTAAGTCAATCAAAATATTACTTTTAAATATAAATGTTTTTTATAAGCACAGAGATTTCTAACTTCCCATCTTTTCATTCACTGTAAGAAACAATGAATATGTCCTTTTACAAACTAAACTTTTTCACAGGTCTAAGGAATTATCTTGGCTATGTGATGCCTGGACACTTGTAGATACTACTTTATATTTCCAAAGTGCTGCATAAACATTAACTACATCTTGTTAGCATAGCCAACATAGAAAAGTTGCACTGACCTGCTTATCAGATAAAACTATAAGATACTATTTGATTTCTAAGGGAATCAGCAAGAGATATTTGATCAGCAGCTTGCAAAGTTAAAGGATGAGAAAGAAACCTATGAGTAAATATAACCTTTGTTATATTTGCACAGATATTTATCACAGATTTGACCATCAATAGCTTTCAAAACAAAGATATTCTGACCAACCTAAATATATGTATATAGATATATATAATCAATAAATGGGAGTATTGAATAGTAACTCCATTATCCACAAGGATATATAAAATTTGCTAAAAGTGAGGGCTACATGTGACACCAGCTTCTAATCCAGCTTTTGTATATATCAAATTTGTATACATATATAATATATATAATTATTTTCTTTTCCCAGTTCTTAAATGACATAATTTTGCAGATTTTATCCTTAATAGAAAATAAACCCCATATCTACAAACTGTTTCTGGAAAGGAACTTTTTAGCACACAGGATACAGTAGACAAGAAAGCAAATAAACCTACTGCTCATCTCTGCAAGGTCTGGACAGTTGTGAAGCTCCACTCACTGTCAGGTTCCATCAAACCCAACCAACGTTTATGAAGAGAAATGTCATATTATACATACAAACTGTTTTTTTTTTTTTTTTTTTTTTTTTTTTTTTTTTTTTTTCCCAGTGACTCAAAGACCGCACAGTATAAACCCATTGATCGAGTTCTCAATTTATCTTAAGTGGTAAGTGCTCAACTTCACCCCTTCTTGGGTAAAGATAACTTTCATGGAATTCAGGTAACAAAGCCCAGACATTACAGTAAGTTAAATTTGTATAACTAGAAATTAATGAATTATTTTATTGTTTCCTGCACAACAGATATTTAGTCCACTCTCTGAAATATGTTACTATATAATTGCTAGCAGTATCAATTGCAGGACTATTCTTACAGATATGCTACTAGCAGAAAGACAAGAATCTTTCCTCCTCCTTGTGCAATAACTGAAAGAATCAGAAGCTGAAGCTAGCCATACAAAAAACTCTTCAAATAAAGAGATCTCTAAATTGGTGGACAAGTTTTAAGTAGTTTCTTTACTATCTGATTTCTAATTGTACATGCAGGTAACAGAAAACAATCTGGAGAAGGTAGGGGATTTTCTAGGTCACTGTATCTCCTTGTTGTGTGGCAGGCCTTCCTAATTGGCACTAAGACTGGTGCAAAGAATATATTCAATATATTTTTAATAAAATATGTTAGATCAGCAAAGAGAGGTGTTAGGATAGATGCACCTTGAGAATTAGGTGGTCGCTTTTTTTTATTGCCAGAGCCCTGTGATCACCCTGCCGCTCCTTGGAGTCAGGCCAGTTTGGACACAGTGCAGGAGTCTGGCCTTGAAGATGGGGCAATTCTTCAACAGTTTTTCTTCCAGCTCTTCCTTTCAAGCACCTTACCCCAGGCAGATAAACTTCCAGGAGGTGGTGGCTGCACTGCATGGAGTGCTTTAGATGCCTGTCCCTTTGTACTGAAAGACTTTGCCTTTCATTAGCAAATGTGGTGTGCAACACTACCCAGGTCCCCGTCAGTTGCATTTTGCTACTCTCAGGATAACCTTGGTCTTAGATCAGAAAGGCAGTTGTTCAGAAAGATGGAGTACACTTTCTTGAAGAACTCCCATGAAAACGTGTTTGGAAATATCTAAATGGTCCCCTTACGAATTTCTGTTGCCTTATTTTTATTAGAAAGTTATCAAGATTAACCATAGAATTTGATTGAAATTTCAACAGCTTTATAGTAATCTGAAATGATCTGTATAGATGATCATAACTGTACAGAAGAACTGTTCTTCATCCAATTTTTGAGTTTATGTAAACTCAGTCTTACAACTCTCCAGTGTTAGCTGCACCCATGTGCATGTAAAATCTCATCTCATTGCAAAGTGCATACTGCAAACCATCTAAGTAAAGGTTTTATTACCTCTTATTTGAAAGCCTCATTTTGTTGTTACAGATAAAAGAACAAATTTGTTGTTGTTGTTTTACTTATTGATACCAGTCCAGCTCTTCCACCTTGTTGTAGATATTGTTACATTGTGATTGAAGGCAGAGCACAAAGAAACAAGATAGGCAGTGGAATCCCAATAACCTCATCAGAACTAATGGAGTACTCTAACCCAGGTGCTCCCAGGGCTGTCAGAGGAGGATGGGCAGTCCAAGGTTCATGCATGAAACACGTTGCGATATCTCAGGAGAAGAGGCTCTTTGCATCATCTTGCAAAAAGAAGCTTACTGCCCTTGGTGTATGGGATTTATTATGGGTTGTAGGAACACCTGGGTATTGTGCCCATATACTTAGGGGAACAATTAAAGTCAGGAAAAGTGAAGGATCCAGGTAGACTGCTGAGAAAAAAACAGGGGCAGATGGGGGGTAGAAAGGGTCTTTTCCTATGTAAACACATTGATACTGAGTATTCTCTTCTGGCCATGCTTTGATCCTTTTCATTGTAGTGTGTCCTGTCTTACTGAAATATATTTCTGTCTATTTTCCTGGATTAGGGGGTATGTGTTGCTTCTGTGTGCATGTGTGTGTATGGCGGTCTCAGTGCCAGCTGGTGCAGAAAGAGCCACATGTCAAAAAGGTTCACACATCTGGGATTGCACCAACTGGAGAGAATGGACATGTGGGTGAGAGTGTCTGCATACCTATCACTATAGAGCACCAAACTGGACTGGCCATCAAGTAAAACAGAGAAATGGGAGCCATGTACTGCAGCAACTGACTAAGCTCAGCTACTTAAGGGGTCCATGTTGTGTGTATACAGAGAGAGATTTACTGCTAAGAGACCTTTCTTCTGATCAGCCAGACAGGAGAACAAGATGAGTCCACTAGTGTTCATGTTTGCATGAGTTCTGAGTGTGTTTTTGTTGATCTGTGTTGATCATTTGTGTATCCATGTATGTATGCATATGTATGTAGATATGCAGATTTGTAATGTATGCCCAGACTTATTATGGGCTGCACTTGGGGACAAAGAGCTTCAGCATCTTTGTCATGCTACCAAATTTGACAGATCCAAAATACATAGTCCTTACATATCTTCCAGGCATTCTAGAGTGGAAGAAAAGGGAAAGGCTACAATGGTGTGGTTTGTTTCTTTTAGCAGCTAACATTGCATTTATATCCTCATTTCTTTCCTTTTTAAACTACACAGGTGATTTGAAAGTACACTACAAAGCAGATGTGTAACAGGATTAAGAACTCACCTCCTCATACTCTGAGATATGTGTATCTATTAAGAAGGCAGTATATTTGCAAGCTGTCACACACACCAAAAAAAAAAAAAAAAAAAAAAAAGCTTTAAAAATGTTGAATTATAATATATTTTTATGCTTGGGGTTAGGGGTTTGTGGGTGTTCTTGTTTTTCAGCCAGGCTTAGTGACCAACATTTCAGCAAGGATTCAAGGATTTAAGATTATTTTACATAAGACTGTAATTATAAATCCACCAGAAATTTCAGACAAAAGAAATACATAAGCTCTAAAGCAATGCAAGCAAAAATTCAGATAAGTCTATGCACAGGGCTGACAAAATGAGGATGAAGATGAAGCTTTTTACAGTTACTTCTATCACACTGGGTAAAACTGATAAGAAACGAATGAGATTCAGCTGTCACAAATACTGTCTGAAACAGTGACGGGCTACTTTAAGATACTTTAAGTAAGGTGGATCCAGATTCCCTATGATGAAGATAGTGATTGCAGTGCACAAGATGATTGGGATATTGTACAGCTATGCCTGGATCAGTTGAAGTAGGTCTGAGGTAACAGGAACAGGATGAAGTATCATTCTGCCAAATCACATACTTGAGGACCAATGTAAAGGACTTCTGACACAAGCTTATCAGAGCAAAGAGGGTTTAATGCATTAGTTCAGCACAGCAGAATTATGAACAGAACCACAGAATCACAGAATGGTTAAGTTTGGAAGGACCTTTCAGGTCACCTGGTCAACACCTCTGCTCAAGCAGGCTCACTCAGAAGAGGTTGCCAAGGGTAACCACTGCAATTAGTGGCTGTATTTAAATATATACTTCAAAGGAAGTATTACCCTAATAAACACCTGGTGTATAGTTTCTAGCAGAAATAGAAAAATAATAATGTGCCGTAGAAGAAAAAATTAAATCATTTTAATACTTATTCAAAATTAATCAATAATGTTCAAAAATCAGGGCTTCAGGCTGAACTTCAACAGGAATTCCTAATGCAGTGGATGAAATGACACGTCTGTCCTATCAGAAATGTATGATTAGCAGAAAAGACTACCACAGAAATTCTTCTAGTAATAAACATTATAGATAAAGGACACATATAATTGTGGTACAAGTAAACAGGCCTATTAATTGGTTTTGAAAAATTTAAGAGTTGACATTATTAAAAGATTTTCACCAACTGAGAATGGAGGCTTTTGAAGAATATTTGAATATATGAAGTAGATACAAAATAATTTTAATATTTTGGAGGACATCTGTAGGATATCATGTGGTGGCCTATTAGTGACTGAGAAGACGTCTCTTATTCCTATACTTATAAGAAACTAGGAAAGAAAAACTTTTGTTTTTGTTTTTGCAGATATCATTATATGAAAAGTAATCAACCAGGTACACCAAAGTCCTAAGCTTTATTATTATTTATTATTACCCAGACACAGTTACAGACTGGGAGGCATGTAGCTGGAGAACAGTCCTGTTGGGATCTAGAGGGATATGGGCCTGTCTAAGAGCGAAGTCAGGACCCTGAACTTCAGAGAAGCCAACTTCCAGCTGTTCAAAGAATTAGTGGATGAGATCCCATGGGACATGGTCCTTAGGGACACAGGATCTGATCAGAGATCACAACTGTTTAAGGATATCTTCCACAAGATCTGTCTATTCCCATATATCATAAATCAAGCAGGGAAGGTAGGAAACTGGCACGGTTGAACAAGGATCTGCTGGTCAAACTTAGGCAAAACAGTCAGGCAAAGTCCCCAGTGACTAGAAAAAGGGAAACATCACTCCCATTTTTAAAAAAAGGGTAGAAGGAATGTATGGGCCCTTGGCCAACTTGATCTAGTGGGTGGCATCCCTGTCTATGGCAGGGGGGTTGGAGTTAGATGATCTCTTATGTCCCTTCATACCAAAGCCTTTCTATGATTCTGCCTAACAAATGATCTGGCGCCACCCAGCAGGAAAGACCATGAAATTTAAGGACTTCAGTTCAGTGTGCCATGGAGCTAAGCATGTAAATAGCCTATTAGGAACTACTAAGAAAGAAAAAGATCTAAATTTATATATATATACTATTGCTAAGGCAGGTGCTGAATCTAGCAGAGTTTGGAATCCAGGGGATTCTTTCTTGAGTCTTGTTTGTCACTCTCCTACATAAGCTCCATTTACTATTTGAGGTGATAGAATAGTATTAATTAGTAATCAGTAAAAAAGGGAGTTATTACTGATTTCCAGTAAAATAAATATCTACAAAATAGCCTCTGTCATCTAAAATAGCCATCTGGGAATGAGGAGTCTGTTCATGTGAATGAATGCATTAGTAGAAAAAATTTTGTTCTTGTCTCTGGTTCAAGCGTAACCTAGGATGTAATTTGTGAAGAAATTTTACAAGGTCCTTATTTCCATATCTGCTAAAATAATAATAATAATTGTCCAAAGTCAGCTACAGAAATTGAAAATATTCTGTCTCCAGTCTGTTTTGGATCAAGGTTTTACATGTAGTCTGTGAGTTTGACAACTTTGACTTTCCCTTGCCTTTCATGAGGATGTTATTTGACAGTATGCAAACTTTAATTTGAACAATGGGTCAAAAAAAACTTTTGGAGTTGCTGCTCAACTCCCACACAGGTAAATGATGGTATAACAGAGTGATTGCTAAGTAAGGACTTAGAAATATACAGGAGAATGTGTTGGGTTTATGCAGCAAGGTCTTAGAACAGAGAGAGCTGCAGCTGTGGCTTTTGTGAGCATATACTTTGTGAGTATAACGGGATAACACCATAAAGGTTCTCTTGCTGTCTATGATTCTGTAAAAAAAAAGAGAAAATCAATTGTTTACACTGGGTTTACATGGCAAAGTTTCAGTAGCAGGGGGCTGCAGGGGTTTCCTCTGTGAGTAGAGCCCAGAAGCTGCCCCAGGTCATATCAGAGCCAGCTCCAGCCAGGTCCAAAGGCTCCAGAGCTGAGCCAGTGAGTGATGCTGGTTGGGCCTCCGGGAGAGCAGATTTAAGAAAGGTGAAAAAAAAAAAATCTGCAGAACAGTATCTGGGAGAGAGGAGTGAGAAACAACCATGCAGACCCCAAGGTCAGTTCAGAAGGAGGGCAGGAGGTGCTCCAGGCACAGAGCAGAAATTCCCCTATAGCCTGCAGAGAGGCCCCTGGTGGAGCAGGCTGTCCCCCTGCAGCCCATGGGTCCCACATGGAGCAGATCTCCACACTGCAGCCCATGGAGGAGCCCCCGGTGGAGCAGGTGGATGTGGCCTGGAGGAGGCTGTGGCCCATGGAGACCCCCTGCAGGAGCAAGCCCCGGGCCGGAGCTGCAGCCCTTGGAGAAGAGCCCACACAGGACCAGGGGGGCTGCCACCCATGGGGGACCTGTGTTGGAGCAGTTCTTGAAGAGCAGCCTGTGGGCAGCACACACAGGATTGTTTTGGGAGGGATGGCATCCCATGGGGGTACCCCATGTTGGAGCAGGGGCAGAGAGTGACTGTGAAGGATTGGAAGAGACAAAGCATAACGGAATGACTAAAGCTCCCATTCCCTGTTCCCCTGAAATGCATGAAGGTAGGATATAGGAGAGGGTGGGTGGCGGGGAAGGTGTTGGCTTTTAGTTTCTCTCTGTTCTAGTTGGCTAGTGATGGGCAGTAAATTTTACTAATCTCCCTATATTGAGTCTGTTTTGCCCATCATGATAATTGTTGAGTGATATCCCTGTCCTTATCTCAACCTCTGAGCCCTTTTCATTGTATTTTCTTCCCCTTTCCCTTTGAGAAAGGGAAGTGATAGAGTGGTTGTGTTGGAGCTTAGCTTCATAGCAGGGTAAAACCACCACAGAGAAGCTTCTAGTATTATTTTATTTGGGTGTTAAGACAAATAAAAATTTGTCTGCATTGTTTTTTAATTGAAGGGACTTGTGCCAAATACCTGACTGTCATAAATTCTTTCTCCTAATAAAAAGAAATAAGCCCCAAATGCTGCTGGCGGCTTTAGCTAAACAAAGAAAACTAATTAAACTCAGATTAAAATAATTTTCCATTCCAGAAAGATTTTAGACTTCAAAGGTTGTTCTGTTTTGTTGTTGTTGATGTTGTTTTTTCTTAATACATGTATAGTGAGACACTATAATCTAAAAATAAATAATCAATTAACGACTGTGGGAAAAGGGAAGCTTTTTGAAATAGAATTTATTCATAGAGATGTAAATATATTGTTTTAATGTATTTTAAAGAATAATATATTATTCTTTATTATTTTATTGCTATTTCATTGTAATATCAGTATCATCATTTTAAAAGCATAATTTCTTTCTCAAATTCCCAGTTCATATACTTTACAATTTCAGATTTATTATTTTTATTTTATTTTTTTTTAATTTGTTTCATGTTAGCCTAGTCATCCAAAAAGACTTTTTGAAATGAATCTAAGGGTATGTAGAAATCGCAGCCATATCTGTTCATGTAAACTCATGGTTAAACCCTTTCCTAATATAAATCTTGATGATTTTTACCTTCCAATTTACCCCATACCTTTTGGTTTTATTTTTATTCTTTTAATTATATCATTTTAATTATATCATTTTCAAATACATTTTTTTTTCAGATTAATCATGAACATTAATATCCTAACACTTTATTTCTGAAATAAAGAGTCAGACAACTGACACTGTGGGACAAGCCCTTTACATGATATGAAATAATTTTTTCTATTTTTATTTGTTGTATATTACATCCTTGGCAAAGATAGATGTAGATTTTGTATTTATACAAAGCACTGTGCACCAACACCACTAGAAACTGCAAGGTCAACAGGACTCAGGTACTTTTTATTAAGGGTAGTCAGATTGTTCATAAAAATTCAGGATCCTTAGCTGCAGCTATGGAAAAACATTATCAAATTCTCCTCTATCTGGAGAGTTTAATTCCACATCATTTGATTATTGATTATGCTTTCCATTTTTATAATTCTCTGTGATTACATCTAAATGCAGTATGGTACCTTCCTCTCAGTGGCATTAAACAGTAGAGAGAGCAGGTTATTCATTAGTGTATGTAGTCTTTCCTGTTTAAGCTTTCATGTGCCTGTGCTATCTGCAAAGACTGTGGCTGTTTTTGAGACATCAAACTTTGGTTAATTACCTTAAGTTTGCTCATCGACTAGTGAGGCAAACAAACTGAAGCCTTCCAAAACTTCTGAGTTTATCAAATGTTTAAAAATAGCTTTTAAATTAAGATACTTTAAGAGAATTTACTTTTTGATCTTTGAAACCACTCATCATTTACAAAAGGGTGTTTTAAGTAAAGAAAAACAGCTTATTTCTTTATCAAGGAGTTTAAATTCTCAAAAGCATGCCATTCACATCAAGTAGAACTTTTTAATTAAGCTTGCCAAACAAATGTTAAATCTTTCAGTGAAAGTATTTATATTCAGTAAGGAGCACTTTTGCCTTTGTTTAACACTGATTAATATTATAGGCATCGTACATGCAGTATTTTAAGAATATCATTGTCTAATTATGAATTCTGGGAGCAGCAAGCAGAGCCACAGCAACTGTTGAAGCAGTTTTCAGGCTTCTTCAGGGACTCTTGGTGGTTGCTGGGAATAAAAGCCAGATTCTGCAGTACAGTGAGTGAGTTGAGAGTCTCCCTTTTGACTGGCTGGGTAGGAAGAACCTACACCTTTTAGGTAGGAAGAACCTACACTACAGCTGGCTCTTGGTGGGTACCAAACCCCTATTCATCTACCAGGTAGGGAGAAGATACATAACCAAATGCAGGAGGGCAGCAATCAGGGATAGAATGAAGCCTTCAGGAGTGCTTACAGCATGGCAGCAGTAGCCCATGCTGGAAGCTGCATAGCATCATGATGTGCTATGGCAAACATGGGCTGAAAACACAGGATGTCCTTAGCACATAGTAGACTTTGACCCAGACACACCTCCTGAGAGAGGATGTGGCTGTCCAGGTCTTGGCTGCAGAGTGTGGGGACAGTGGTGGCCTCATCAGTGAGAGGTATGCTCTGGTCAAGGTGCAGAGGCACCATGTGAAGAAACTGTAGGAAGAGGTGATCATTGGACAAGATGAACAAGGAGATCAAGAGGGTCTTTTCAAATACATTCCTGTGTATCAAGGAACGAGGAAAGCAGGGGAACTAACATCGAAACTTCTATGATGTGGAAGGCAGGAAACTTCCTTCTTCTGACAGTACATGCAAATCTTCTCCACCTCTGTTTCTGTAGAGGGTACTGTCAGGACAGGAACCTTGAGTGCATCAGGAGTGCTTGCAAGGATCCAGGGGTGACAGTCAAGGCTGTAAGGGTATCTCCTTGATCCTGCTGCTGCAGATAAATGGTATCCTTGTTTCTACTTCCTCAATGCAGCTTTTGAGGAAATATCACAGAATCACAGAACTGTAGGGGTTGGAAGGGACCTTGAAAGATCATCGGGTTCAACCCCCCTGCCAAAGCAGGTTCCTCAGAGCAGGCTGCCCAGGTAGGCGTCCAGACGGGCATTGAATATCTCCAGAGAAGAAGACTCCACAACCTCCCTAGGCAGTCTGTTCCAATGTTCCAATGTTTCGTCACCCTCACTGTGAAGAAGTTCTTTCGCATGTCAGTGCGGAACTTCCTGTGCTCTAACTTGCAGCCATTGCCCCTTGTCCTATCCCCAAAAACCACTGAGAAGAGGTTGGCTACATCCTTCTGTCCCCCACCCCTCAGATATTTATATACAATGAGGAGATCCCCTCTCAGTCTTCTCTTCTCCAGGCTGAACAGACCCAGGTCTCTCAGCCTTTCTTCATAGGGAAGATACTCCAGGCCCCGTATCATCTTTGTGTCCCTCTGCTGGACTCTTTCCAGGAGATCCCTGTCTTTCTTGTACCGGGCAGCCCAGAACTGGATACAGTACTCCAGGTGAAGCCTGACCAGCGCAGAGTAGAGGGGGAGGATCACCTCCCTTGACCTGCTGGCTACACTCCTTTTAATGCGTGCCAGGATCCCATTAGCCCTCTTGCCCACAAGGGCACACTGCTGGTTCATGGTCAACCTGTTGTCCACCAGGGCCCCCAGGTTCTTCTCCTCAGAGCTCCTCTCCAGCAGGTCATCCCCCAGCCTGTACTGATACTTCGGGTTGTTCCTTCCCAGGTGCAGGACTCTACACTTGCTCTTATTAAATCTCATTTGGTTTCTTCCTGCCCATCTCTCCAGCTGGTCCAGGTCTCGCTGAATGGCAGCACAGCCTTCTGGTGTGTCAGCCACTCCTCCCAGCTTTGTGTCATCAATGTACTTGCTGAGGGCAGACACTATTCCCTCATCAGAGTCATCGATGAAGATGTTGAACAAGACTGGACCCAGCACTGACCCCTGGGGAACACCGCTAGTCACAGGCCTCCAGCCAGACTCTGCTCTGCCAATCACCACCCTCTGAGCTTGGCCAGTCAGCCAGTTCTCAACCCACCTTGCCGTCCACTCCTCTATCCCACACTTTCTCAGCTTTGCTAGTAGGATATCGTGGGAGACAGTATCGAAAGCCTTGCTAAAGTCAAGGTAGATGACATCCACTGCTCTCCCCCCATCTACCCAGCTGGTGATGCCATCATAGAAGGCAATGAGGTTGGTCGAGCATGACTTCCCCTTGGTGAATCCATGCTGACTACTCCCCATAACCTTCTTCTCTTCCAATTGATTGCAGATGGCATCCAGAACAAGCTGCTCCAATACCTTTACAAGGACAGAGGTGAGACTGACTGGCCTGTAGTTTCCTGCATTGTCCTTCCCGCCCTTCTTGAAGACTGGAGTGACATTGTCTATCCTCCAGTTTTCAGGCACCTCACCCGTTCTCCAGGACCTTTCAAAGATGTAGAGAGCGGTTCGGCGATCACATCCGCCAGCTCCCTTAGCACACACGGATGCATCCCATTGGGACCCATGGATTTGTGTGCGTTGAGCCCACTCAGACACTCCCGAACCACTCCCACGTCCACCAGGGGGGAGTCCTCCATTTCCCACACCCTTTGTCCTATTGCCAGGGGCGAGGAGTCCCGGGGGAGTGTCCTTGAAGCAAAGGCTGAAGCAAAGAAAGCATTCAGTATCTCCGCCTTCTCAGCGTCTCCTGTGACCAGGACACCCCCCTCATTCAGCAAGGGACCCACATTGTCCCTAGTCTTCCTCTTGCTCTTTACATACTTGAAAAAACTCTTCTTATTATCCTTTATCTCTTTCGCAAGCCTCATCTCTAGGTGGGCTTTAGCCTTCCTTGTCGTGTCCCTGCAGGCCCTGACAACACATCTATACTCCTCCCAAGAGGACAGGCCCTTTTTCCACATTTCATAGACCATCCTCTTCCTTATGATCTTATCGATGAGCTCCTTGCTCATCCACGTGGGTTTCCTGCCCCCCTTCCCCAATTTCCTATTCTTTGGGATGCACCAAGCCTGATCATGGAAGAAGTGCTGCTTAAATGTAGCCCAGCTCTCACAAGCACCCTTGCCTTCTAGCAGCCTAGCCCATGAGATACTCCCAAGCAGGTCCCAGAAGAGGTCAAAGCTGGCTCTTCGAAAGTCCAGGGTAGCAATCCTGCTTTTAGCCTTACTTCCTTTGCCTAGTTTCATGTGGAACTCCACCATCTCATGGTCTCTGCATCCCAAGCTGCCCCCAACCTTCACATCCCTAACAAGGCCACCCCCTGCTTCGTCAGCTCCTCCACCACCTGCATCAGAAAATTGTCCTTAACACATTGTAGGCACCATTTAGACTGCTCGTGCCTGGCTGAGTTGCTTACCCAGCAGATGTCTGGGTAATTGAAGTCCCCCATGAGGACCAGCGCTCGTGATCATGAAGCTACTAGCAGCTGCTTGTAGAAGGCCTCATCGACTTCCTCCTCCTGATCTGGAGACCTGTAGTAGACCCCTTGTCTCTTGTGGACAGTCTGGCCCTCTGTTCTGCATGTGTTCAACAGGGGCAGCCTCTACCCCTTTTTGGGACATAGGAGAGGGCTGCCGAGCAACAGCAGGGGCAGGGATACCCCTCCTATCTGTCACCCTCAGAGACTCCCTCAGGCTGCCGATTTCTCACTGCAGCCCCGCCACTTGCTCAAGGAGTCCATGAAGCAGAACACACCTGCACCCGTGACGGCGCTTTCCTCCCTCATGGCCCAGATAGGCCTCCAGATTCCGGAGTTCCCCACAGTCATCTGTCTGGACTGCTGTCTCGCCCCTCAGGGGATCCACCTGGGTGCCCACATGAACCCAGAGAGGCAGCATCTCCTCCGTTTGGGTTGCTGCCTCGGACCGATTGCTGCGACGGATGCCCACCGTGGTGAAGTCTAGGTTCTCCTCCCTGCCCCACTTGAACTGCCCTGTGCAAACTGCATGAGCTAACTGCCAAGCCAGTCCTGTTAGCGCGTCCATATATCTCCCCTTCTAGATGAATAAGGGTATATCTATTGCTTCACAATGTATTGTACTTCAGTGGCAAACTTTTGGTAGTGGGAGGGGCTGCCTCTGTGGGAAGAAGACAGAAGCTCTCCTGTATTACATAAGAACCAGATCCAGCCAGCTCCAAAACAGACTCACCACTAGCCAAAGTTAAGCCAACATGCAGCTGGGAGAGAGGAGCAAGAAACAGAGAAGCAGCCCTGCAGCCACCAAAGTCAGTTCAGAAGGAGGGCAGGAGATTACCCAGATGCCGGAGCTGAAGTTCCCTTGCGGCCTGTGGAGAGGCCCCTGGTGGAGCAGGCTGTCCCCCTGCAGCCCATGGGTCCCACACGGAGCAGATCTCCATGCTGCAGCCCATGGAGGAGCCCCCGGTGGAGCAGGTGGATGTGGCCTGGAGGAGGCTGTGGCCCATGGAGACCCCCTGCAGGAGCAGGCCCTGGGCCAGAGCTGCAGCCTGTGGAGAGGAGCCCACACAGGAGCTGGGGTTTTGGGGGAAGCTGCCACCCATGGGGGACCCGTGCTGGATCAGTTTGCTCCTGACAGATGGACCCCATGGTACGGAGCCATGCTGGAGCAATTCTTGAAGAGCTGCTGTCTGTGGGCAGCCCACACAGGATCAGTTTGGGAAAGACAGCATCCCATGGGAGGGACCCCATGTTGGGGCAGGGGCAGCGAGTGACTGGGAAGGAGAGGCAGATTATGAAGTTTTGTGGATAGAACACAACCCCCATTCCCCATTTGCCTGCACCACTCAGAGAATGGAAGTAGAAGATGGTGGGAAAGGTGGTTTTAGTTTGCTTTTAGTTTGTCACAGCTCTAGTCTGATATTAATAGGCAATAAATTACATTAATCTTCCTATGATTATCCTATTTTACTTGTGACGGTGATTGTTGAATGATCTTCCAGTCTTTATCTCAACTCTTGAACCCTTTTTCATTGTCTTTTATTCACCTGTAGGTGAAGTGAAAGAGTGATGTGGTGGTTTAGCTAACCATCAGTGAGAAACCACCACACACACCTTTCCTGAATAGCTATTGCACTAGAATGGAAATCTTGACCAAGGTATAAATCAAGATGTACATAGTTGGTAGTGAAAATCCTGCCATCATTGTCTCCCAGTAGAGTTCTGGAAAATTCTTGGGAATTGTTTCAGATATAGTACTTAAAACTTAACTACCTTAAAAATGTCAACAGGTTTTATTGACTATTTTGGCATTTCTCCTACTAATATTAATCTGTGCCACTGGGTTTTTATTTGTCTTCTATTAACTGAAAATAGCACACTCTTTAGTCAAGATTAATATTTGGCAGTAATTATTTGGGAATTGTTTGCTAATACTTCCAAACCTTTAAACATAAGGAGATGTTTGTTAGTGCTTGCATGGCACTTGTATAAAGTTCAAATATGGAAATTCACTTATCTGAAAAGTATCAAGGATTGGAATATGCTTCCTTTCCAAACACAAACAAACCAAAATATTGTTTTTGCGTTATTTGCTATCTAAGACTTCTTCTTGCAGGTGCATAGCAACTTCTGTTCTAAGATTTCTAGTCTCTGACACTCACACAATTCACATGCCAGTTCAGGCCCTGTTCCTCCAGCCAAGGCCAGTACTATGGGCCTAGGAGACCATCATGCACTGCCTGATGTGTCCAATCCTTACTGGTGGCCTGGCTCTAACAAGGTGTCAGACAATCATGAATCATAGAATAGAATCATAGAATATCTGAGTTGGAAAGGACGCACAAGGATCATTGAATCCAATTCCTAGCTCCACACAGGACCACCCAAATAAATAAATACATAAATAATCAGATCATGTGTCTGAAAGGGTTGTCCAAATGCTTCTTCAACTCCAGCAAGCTCGGTGCCATGACCACTGCCCTGGGGAGCTTGTTCCAGTGCCTGACCACCCTCTGGGTGCAGAATCTTTCCCTAACACCCATCCTGACCTAAACACCTGTCATGTCTAGATATTCCCAGTGAGGATTTACAGGTTTCATTATTTCACAAGGTTTCTGGCTGGATCACTCTCACTGTCTAGACTCCTTGCCCAGAAATGTTACAAGAGTGTAAAAATGTAAACAGTTAGTCTCTGCATCTGTTACTCCCTTGTATATCCCTAAATTATTGAAGCTGTATCCAGAGCTTTGGGGTAAAATGCACCATTGCAATTATCTCTGTTTCTTTTTTTTTTTTTTTCCAAAAGCACACCAGTATAATCCACTTAGTTCAACCTGGGCAGACGTAGCCAAGATATCACTTATTTAAGGTTAGTCTTTAAGCCATGACATTTATTTTCGGACATTTATTTTCTTTGGATAGTTAAAGACTAAGAGTTTTTTCGTATCTGCTGACATCCCCCTTTTTATTTTTACTTTTCTATTTTTATTTCTTTTTATTTTTTTATTTTTATGTATTATATTATGTCAACAGACTGATACTGCCAAAAGAAAAATTTGACTTTTCTTGGAGGATAATGTGGTGGGAGAAGCAGTATTGAAGAAAGAGAAGAATGCTTATCTTCTAGACAAATAACTTTAATTGTAAACAATGGGAAAATTGGATAATGCTGGAACATTAAACTGATCTTTTAGTAGTGTTTTTTTTTGTTTGTTTTTTTGTTTTTTTTTTTTTTCATTTGTTGTTGTTGGTTTGTTTTTTGAGTCCTATTCCAGTGTAATCAGCAAGACAATTAATTTATTTAATAAGATAGTAATTGCCAAGGCCTAATAAAAAAATAATAACTTTAAATTGTGATGGAAATATTGCATGCCATTATTGTCTCACATACAACAAGAACGGTAATATTATAATTATTACTAATGTAGACTTTAATGTGGAAAGGAAACAAATAATATGGTCCAGACTCTGGCTACAGCGTAGGCAGAGTTTATACTCTATTAATCTGCCACATATCTTGAGCAATAGTATGCAATAATAGCTTCTTGTTCTGTGTGCTAACAAACATATCTGAGCCAGTATGTATTGAATTAGGTGCCACATTCAAGAAAGTGGAAGAAAAATTATTCCCTTTGCACTTTCAGGAGCAAAGGAAGATTTGAGTCTAAGCTCTCCTTGTGCAGTTATGCACCATCTCATACCTAGGGTACGGCAGAGGAGTTTGACCTTGGGTAAACATCTGTCACATTGATTTTCTCCCTTTTTATATCTTGCAACTCTAGAAAATGTCTGTAGAGTTCAAATTGATTCAAAATCTTATAACCTTATTTCTTTTCTTCCTATATTAATTTCTCTCTTCATTTTGATTTCTCAGAAAGTTGAAGTTTATTTATAAAAAAATCAAGAACAGACAGAATGGCTTAAATAGGTTTTTTAAATTATTTTTATTTATTTATTTTTTTGCATATCTAAATGTTAATACACTTTTTATTGTTTGAGGAATTTTGTTTTTTTACTTGTTTTTTTTTTTTTTAATAATCCTGACCTATTTTATGAAGTTCTAGAAAAGAAGGCCTTCACATTTGACTTTAATGAAGATCATTTAATACTGACAAGATTAGCATATCCTTATACTTATGTGATATTATATTTATATGTTCATATCCTACAAATGTCAGGGACAGAAGAGAGGCGTCACCTCATAAGCATTATTTATATACTATAATTGGAAATTACTTACGCTGAATTCATTGTAAAATGATGTATATATGTATATACATCGCATGCATGTATATAAATAATTCAGGCTAAAAACTGAATGTTAATAATAAATACTTGGTTAACTTGTTAACTGGGAATTACCAGAAATAGATGAGAACTTAGCTAAACTTGTGAAATTGCAATTATTGTTAAACAAGACAATCAAAATTAGTTTTTGTATAAAATGTATTCACTAGAACATTTTCAGAGAATGTACTAAAAAAGAACCAGGTAAATAACATAATCCAGTATATGAGTCATATTACCTTGTACTTCATAAGAATATCAATTATGTCAACTGGCATGTCTTAGGAAAAGGTTCTTCATAAAGGTAGCCTAGATGAAGAGCCTACAGGAGGAAAGGAAAATCTGCTTTTCCAGCATGAATAACAGGGGAGAAAGGTCAAACTTAAAACAAAATAAAGGAAACAAACAGATTCAGTTGATGGGCTGAGCCTCTCTTCTCCCCCCACTTGGACTTTGGGTGAGATTTGAATTGGTTATACTGTGTCTCTCTGCAGAAACTTAGAAATCTCTATAGAGTCTTTTTGCCATTTAACATGTTAATTTCCAGGCTGTGTACCTGTGTATTTCATGCATGCTAGCTTTTGCAGACAGTAAATTACCACCGTCAATCCAAAGAACCTGTGTACCTGTTGCTTTAATAAATAGCACTTGACTGCATTGTTCCTAGCTGTGATAGTTCTCACTGAATGCAACTAGAGTAAGGATGGTTATACATTATTGGTGAATCTGTGATTGTAATAGTTCAATACCCTGAATCCAACCAGACCCGTAATGGTTAATCTACTACACCCCTTAATGCGACAAGTGGAGATCAACACCTACTCCTTCTCTCCCCTCCTGAGGGAGCTGTAGATTGGCATGAGGTCTCCCCTGATCCTTTTCCTCTCTAGGTTGAACAAACAGTGACTTCTGCTGCTCCTCATATGACTTGGCTTTCACCATTTTTGTTACCCTCCTTTGGACACTCTCTAATAGTTTTATGTCCTTATGTTTTGGTACCAAAAACTGCACACAGTAGTCAAGGTGAGGCTGCACCAACACAGAGTACAGCAGGACAATCATAGTATCCTAGAATCAGTAAGGTTGGAAAAGTCCTCCACAATTATCTGGTCCAACCTTCCCCCTACCACCAACATTAACCACTAAACCATCCTCCCTTCAAACAGCTAGCCATGCTGTACTTGATGCACCCCAGGACACAGCTGGTCTTTTTGGCTGCCAGAGCATGCTGCTGACTCGTATTCAACTTGATGTTAATCAGAATGCCCAGATCCCTAACTGCGAGGCTGCCTTCCCAGTCTGTAGATATATCCAGGGTTGCCCCCTCCCAGGTGCAGAATCTGGCACTTGCTCTTGTCAAACTTCATATTGTTGGTAACTGCCCAGCCCTCTAATTTGTGGAGATCTGTCTGCAAGACTCCTCTACCCTCGAGGAGGTCAACAACTCCTCCTAATTTAGTGTCATCTGCAAACTTACTTAGTGTACCTTCAAGCCCTGCATCCAAGTCATTTATGAAAACATGAAAGACAACTGGCCCTAACTGACTGAGCTTGCCAGAGTTCAAGAAGTGCAAGAAGTCAAGAAGTGAGTGTTTGGACAATGCCCTGAGACATAAGGTCTGTTTTTTTTTTTTTTTTTTTTTGTTTTTTTTTTTTTTTTTTTTTTTTTTTTTTTTTTTTTTTGTGTGTGTGTGTGTGTGTGTGTGTGTGTGGTCCTATGGTCCTGTTTATGTTGAGAAAATTTCAGCTTTGTTTCCAACAGGTGTAATCAGTTATTCACTGACTTTTTACCAGAGCTTCATAACCACATCAGCATTGTTCAGATACTCTGAAGCTTCTTCCATTGCATGAGTTCATTTACTGGTCACAGTAAAGCATCCTTATTAATTGTTATTCAGTATTTAATAAGACAATTTATATTTGTCTGAATTTATTATTTTAGTTTTGAAGTAGATTAAGAGAAATAATGGTAGTAAAAGAGGTGGAAAGAATTATTTTTATAAATATATAAATGGAAGCTTTAAAGAAAATTATTATGGATTTTCTAAATCCTGTTTTTAAAGGAGTTTTTCTTAAATATCTTCCTGAAAGTAGTCATAATTAAGTCAATCAATCAAATGTTTTACAAGAGGCCTTTTATTTCTACTAAAGCCAATGGTAAAACTCCTGAAGGACAGAATTCATCTAATTTAACTTTAGTTATATGACAGAGAGGTATTTATTATCAAAATTGCCCAGGCTGTAGTCTAATTTTTCTGTCTCTTTGTCTTTTTACTGGAGAGTGTTAGGCTCATGAGAGCATGTTTCATCCTGTCCGTCCTGGGCGTCTTCCCCAGGACAGCATGAACCACACTTGGGATATTCCTGAGTACCTCCATTGACCTCAGGAGTAGTTCTGACCACTGCTATGGAGCAAACAGAGTAATCAGAGTAGAGCTGGTGGCCCAAGGAACCCCAGCTCTACTCTGATTTCTATATAGAAACACATATATATACATATCCCTGATTCTCTATAGAATCATTTATATAGCTTGTGGTGAAAGAGGCCACAAAAAATATATTAAAACTTTATAGTATTCAACAACTGAAGCAATTTGATAAAGATGGAGGTCACTAATGGAAGAGAATAGGCCCTAGGGTCATAAACAGAGTGATTTTCTCTTCCTTAATGGGCTGCTAAAAAAGAACTTATAAGTCATAACATTTAAGTGGTACAAAACCAGACAAAGGAGTGAAGGTAACAGGAAGCATTATCAGAAACACAGTTATAATTTCAGTGACATTCACTGTGGATAGGACAGACTGGAAACATCATTAAAGATGTAGCCTTTATGATTTCTGGTGGGAAAGTGTAAGATATGAAACTTTAGAAGGAAAATTCCAATAAATTATTTAGAATAAATGTTACTATGTATTATAAAACTCTGAGAAAAATTTAATGAGTTTTGCAAGTGAAAAACTCGTAAATTATGTAACTATCTGTGGTCAACAATATATGCTCTCTTTGTATCTTGCCATTTCCAGCAAATTAATTGCAGGTATTATGTGAATATCACTTAAGATGCATTGCCATTAGAAGTGAAAGGCTGTCATATGTAAGAGTGAAGTATGTTAAAAAAACATTTTTAATCAATATTTAGTATTAGTATAGAATAGAAAACACAAAATATAGAAACTGTGACATTGTTGTTGCACTTGCCATAAATGATAATTCAGCATGATTTAATTTACAAGAGATGTAGGATGTGGAGAGATGTGCTAGTTCCCCGTAATGAAGAGATTAAAACAAAAAGAAAAGAACGAAAAGAGGGCTTCTGGTTAACAGATCATTCAGATGAGAGAGATCAGCACAAAGGAAGAAGAATGATATCTAGTCAAAGACGTAATACTATTTTTCAGCATGAAGGGGGTGACAGAAATTCACAGCCTTGGTTAAAAATCAATGATATTTGTCACTATATATTCACTTTAATTGAGAGCTATTATCATAACCCTTCCTATTTTTCCTACCTCTGTTCTATGAAAGAGGCTCAGACATCTATTCCGTGAAAGAGGCTCAGACATGCCTGCCTTACCCTTTATCAAAATTTTATTCTCCTCTAGTCCACTGTTGGACCTGATGGTCTTACATCTGGCTCAGTGATTCAGTTATGATATGAGGCATGTGGACTTTATAAAATGCCACCAATTCACAGAATCACAGAATGATTGTGGTTGGAAGGGACCTCTGGAGGTCAGCTGGTCTAACCACCCCAGCTCAGGTAGGGATACCTAAAGCATGTTGCCCAGGACCATGTCCTGGTAGCTTTTGAAGATCTTCAAGGAGGAAGACTCCACAGACATTATGGGTAATCTCTTTCAGAGAAGAGGTACAGTACAATAAAGAGGTACAAGAGGTAACCCATACAGTAAAAAAATGCTTCCTGATGGAACCTCCTGTGTTCCAGTTTGTGCCTATTGCCTCTTGTCCTGGCACTGGACAAGCCAGTCAGCTTCATCTCCATCCCTGGAAAGGTGATGGAACAGCTCATTATGGAGGTCATTTCCAAGTATGTGAAGGGTAAGAAGATGATCAGGAATAGTCAGCATGGATTTGCCAAGGGGAAATAATGTTTAACGAATCTGATATCCATCATATCATTCTATGATGAGATTTCTAGCTGGGTAGATGAGGGAAGAGCAGTGGATGTGGTCTACCTTGACTTCAGCAAGGCTTTTGACACTGTCTCCCATAACATCCTCATAGAAAAGCTCAGGAAGTGCGGACTAGATGAGTGGATGGTGAGGTGGATTGGCAATTGGCTGACTCAGAGGCAGCTGGGAGCTCAGAGTTGTGCTTAGTGGTGCAGAATCTAATTGGAGGCCTGAGGCTAGTGGTGTCCTGCAGGGGTCAATACTAGGTCCAGTGTTGTTCAACCTATTCATCAATGACATAGATGATCAAACAGAGTGCACCCTCAGCAAGTTTGCTGATGACATAAAGCTTGGAGGAGTGGCTGATGCCCCAGAGGGCTGTGCTTCCATTCAGAGGGACCTCAATAGGCTGGAAGGTTGGGCCAAGAGGAACCTCATGAAGTTCAACAGGAGCAAGAGCAGGATCCTGCTTCTAAGGAGGAAAAACCCCAAGCACCAGTACAGGCTGGGCACTGATCTGCCGGAGAGCAGCTCTGCAGAGAGGGACCTGGGAGTCCTGGTGGAGAGCAGGCTGACCATGAGTCACCAAAGTGCCGATGTGGCCAAGAAGACCAACAGTATGCTGGGGTTCATTCAGAACAGTGTTGCCAGCAAGTCAAGGGAGGTGATTGTCCCCCTCTACCCAGTCCTGGTGAGGCCACACCTGGAGTATTGTGTCCAATACTCTGGGCTCCCCAGTACCAGAGGGACATGGAACTACTGGAGCGAGTTCAGAGGAGGGCTACTGAGATGATTAGAGGACCAGCACACCTATCATATGAGGATGGGCTGAAAGAGCTAGGCCTGTTTAACCTGGAAAAGGGAAGACTGAGGAGAGGGAGACCTCATCAATGTATATAAATATCTGAGGGGAGGATGTCAAGAGGATGGAGCCAGTCTCTTTTCAGTTGTGCCCAGCAACAGGATGAGAGGCAATAGGCACAGAAGAAGCACAGGAAGTTCTGGCTGAATATGAGAGGGCACTTCTTTACTGAGGGTGACAGAGCACAGGAACACATAGCCCAGAGAGGCTGTGGAGTTCCCTTCTCTGGAGATATTCAACACTTGTCTGAATGCCATCCTGTGCAATGTGTTCTAGGTGATCCTGCTTGTCAGGGAGGTTGAACTAGATGATTTTCAGAGGTTCCTTCCAACCTTGGCCATTCTGTGATTCTGTGATTCTTTGATGCTCCAGTCCCTTGATCATCTTAGTGGCCCCCTGTTGGACTCTTTCCATGTCTCTCTTGTACTGGAAGACATACAACCAGACACACTATTCCAGGTGCAGACTACAGCTGTGGAGCAGGACCGTGCCACTGGAACTCCTTACCTGCTACCTGCTAAGCTATTACAATATGAGCTGTCTCTCCCTACCCTTTGTGAACTGCTGTGGAAACAAAAATCCTATGGAAGAAGTGAGAGACAAACAGTAGGGAATTGACATTTTTAAAGTTACTACATGGTTAGAATGCTTTGCCCTAGTTATCAGACCTACTGTGTAGCAGTAGATGTATGTGCAGAATAGACATGGATACAAATTTGGGTGTTCCATTGCTATTGCTATGAACAGAAGCTCTGAACCTGTGTATAAATCCTTTTCTGTAAACTCTAAGATTGCAAAGTGGACAGGATATCGCCCATTGACTATGATTTTTCTCTAACTAAGGCCACATTTTTTTATTGACCTGATAATGCAGATGTTGGACTTGCCTGGGTTTGTCTAGAACTGAAACTATTTTAGTGGGTTTTGTTGTTGTTGTTTTGTTTTAGATGTGGTAACAAAATGGCTATTACTTACCTAGTGTTATTTCATCTCTTTCAATACCACAGGTGATAAAGTTCAAGCAAACCTTGGTAGTCAGTGCATAAGAAATAATAGACCTCTGTGCTAACTGGTCTGAGGAATACTACTTTGCAACTTTCAAACCTTGTCTTCAAGCCAATGAAAATTAAGCAGAAGGTATAAATAAAATGTCTAGGTCCAAGCATACCCATGGCTGAAGAATAAAAACACCACCATCAAAATTGTCAATTTATAAAGGCATAAAACCATACCCTAAATCCTCTATATCTGCAGTTCATGAGGGTATGCGGACAAAGACAGACTCCTCCCATAGTAGAGCATGTTACAGTGAATATTTGTTACATTGATGTCCTGTCTCTCTGCATCCTCCTGGAGGAAGATGTAAGTGGCAACCATGGGGCTTTGAGGTATACTGCAGACAACACCAGAAAAAAGGAGGCAGACGCAAGAAAGTTTTTATAACAACCTTACCTGTATTAATAACTGTAAATATCCAATGTTTTAACTGAACTGTGAATAAAAAGAATGAATTTTGTTTAGACAGTTTGAATATTAACTGGATTAACCATCTTTTTTAAGCTCTGTAGGTGAACTTTGTCCCCTTTTGCTCCTAACAAAATTTTGATTGGTAACAAAATTTTGAGTGCTATAAAAAAACACTGCTTGCATTTCCTTTTGGTTGTTTAAACAAAGGCTCCTCATTGTGAGGGATTTACACTTTATCCTTAAACAAAGCTACAAGAAGCAGTTTGCTTCAAGTAATGATAGGGGAGAAGAGGGATTTGAACAGGGTTTAAAGTAGTGAAAAGCATGGTAAGACTAATGATTAGAAAAAACAAAGTAGGAAGGATTCCTGGAAGATGTGGATTTAATGAATGTCTTGAAAGAAGAGAGAGAGGGCACTTGGCAAAGAGATACAGGATAGAATGTTCATTGTGCATTTAGTGTTAGGAGGCTAATAGCACAGAAGGGTTTTAAAGATATAATAAAGAATTACTTAATCCCAAAGCGTAGAGAGTTTAAAGATGAAATGTACTTCACTTGCAGAATTAGAAAGTATATGTAGAAAGTCTGTTAAGTAATAAGGGTTAAAAAAAAAAACAAACACAAAAAAACAGTAGCTCTGATGTCCTCAACACTTTTATTAGCTCATGAGCACAAAGTGGATTCATATTTCATGGACCAGAAAGGAGAGGGAGTTTATCAATTTATATTTCTTGGAGTATTAGATGTTATATAATCAGTGTTGTTCCATGAGCTCTGATAATATTTTATAATGAAATTGTTGTACTCAGGTCTCATACTTTCCAATACATCCTCATTAATCACCACACTTCAATGAATATACAGATATCTCTCCCTTAGTCTAAGGACCGTCCCTGTTAAATGTCTATAAAATATTCATAAAATGTCCACTGAGTTCTTTTACTCCATGACATAGCTTCTGTTTGTTATGGTGATCACTCACAACTGAAGAGGCAGTGTGCTCTGTGGAGTTATTGGATGCCAAAGCAAGATCATTCTGGGTCACTATTGTACTTGCACTGTCTTCTAAGACACATCCTCTGCTGGTTCTAGTGGTTCCTGCTATAGAATTTCCTGTAACATGCAACTCAGATCATGGGTTACAACAATTTAAAGCTATATCCATCACAATCTCCACCCTTGGTCCGTTCAGAACAGGCTACAGGATTTAGTATTGCAATGAACTCCTCCCCTCACTCCTGTTCCAGCAGGAGTGGCTTTTCCATTGGCCATACGGCTTTATCCATGAGCCACAGTACCTTCAGAGGACTATCTACTGTTCCATACTCTTATCCACAGCCACAGTTGCTTCCAGGTGTACCTGCTCTGATGAGGTCTGTCACCATCTTGAACCCTTTGGGTTCCATTGGTGACGAACTGCTGTGGTTTAACTTGTCACCAGCTGTCATACAGCTGCTTGCTCACTCTCCCCAGTTGGGATGGGGGAGAGAAAAAGAAAGGGAAAAGCAGAAGAACTCATGGGTTAAGATAAACACAGCTTACAGGTAAAGCAAAATCTGTGTGAACAAGCAAAGCAAAATCAGGAATTCATTCATTACTTCCAGCTGGCACGCAGGTTCCACTTCCAGGAACACAGGGCTCATCACCCCTACCTGTTTCTTGACAAGACAACAAAAACCATCACTCCAAATGTGTTGTGTCCCCCTCCTCCTCCCCTCCCCTCTCTTTACCACAGCTTTCATTGCTGAGTGTGACCTCATACAGCTTCTCGTGTACCCCCAGACTCCTCACTGGCTGGGCAACCTCAGGAACAAAAATGTCCTTGTCTCTGTGCAAGTTCTTCTCTGCAACAACTAAAACCATTGATGTGTCATCATGACTATTTTCATCCAAAACCCAAAACACAATATTGTGTGAGCCTCTATGAAGAAAATTAACTACTCTATTCCAGCCAAAACCATGACAGGTGAGAATTTTGAACCAAAAAGAAAAAAAAAATTGATTTCATTTTCAGGGGAGAAAATAAATGATGAACATAAAAAAAAAATCCTAATGAAATTGAAAATTATTTAATTCACAACTACTTTCTATTGTGTAAATCATGTGGATGAAATGAGTCATAAAAGCAAGAAGTTCAAGTATTATATATACCATCCAAGATCTTCTGAATAGCATATATCTGTTCAAATAAGATGCATGTTGTACTAGAATTTTCTATTCCATTAGCCAGCAAATCTGTTTTATGAGTGTTGTAACCCAAATCTGTTTTTTATTCCCCTCCCCCACAAAAAAAAAAAAACATTTCCAGTTTTTGTATAATCATACAAATTCAGTAATATTGCCATATAAAGTGTACACAAACTAAGAGAAAGAAGTAGGTGAGAACTAATATCAATTCATATATTTAACTTTCCTAAGACAAAAGCCTAGCAAAGTCAATAGAAAACTAGTACACCTATTTTATACATATCACCTTTTTGTACTCATTGTGCTTTTTCTGTAAAATTTCATCTTGGCTAGTGTTTTTCATTTTATATTTATGCACTTTACTTAAATGTCATAAACTAATTTGTAATAGTTGAGTTCAACTAAATCCTACAGATTCACTGAATCTTCCTGCTGTATATGTTATTTTCCAGAATTATAGATTTAGCAATTTGCACAAGGAAATCTTATTTTTTAATTGTTTTGTTCAGCTGACTATTGTCAGTCTATTCAAGCTTAGATCCTTGCTGTTTCTTTGCATTAGTCTGTCACATGATTATTAAATGTTGCCTCTACAGTAAAATTTCCTCAAGCCAGTGCTAACATTGCTTTTCCATTAGTTTTCCATATTTAGGTTTCTTTTACAATGATAATGGTTATAATGGTTAATTTCTTTTACAGAATGGTTTATAATGGCTAAGTCATACTGAACATTTCACACTTTTTCTGATGTTTCTATTGGATGTGAAAAGAACATTTTATTGTGTAAGCTCTCTTGAATAGTTCAGTAGTATTGCTACCAATGATTCACTGCAAGAGAAAGCTGTTATAATTGTAAAGAGATGATAGCATAAAGCAAATAGGAATTTTTCTGATACCTGGTGCAGAAATATCTTCATGATCACTGTGCTAATCACTCTTTGTGAACTCTAACATGTTCACTAATCACACATGGATGGGCAAATACCTTTTTCAAAAACTAACCTCTCCTGAGATGTCCTCACTTATATCAGAAAGTCATCTTATTGCCGAACAAAATGTATTATTGATGAGAGATAGTTTGGATTTATTGTTTATTTTTTATTATTATTTTGTGCTTTGTGTGTGTGTGTGTGTGTGTGTGTGTAGGCTATTTGTTGTTGTTGTTGTTATTTGCTTATTTGTTTCATCAAGAACCTATATAATTTTTTCAGAAGCTACAAAAAATATACAATTAAGCTAAATTAATTTCTTACTTGGCCACTTGTCAAGAACAATCTTTGCCAGTGATGGGTAGAAAATGCACTTTGTAAATTTTACAACTGTGGTTGGAAAGACATCCCAGCATGAAGGTCCTCAGCTCCACAATGGGTTATGACTGACAATTCTCTAGGTCGAGGTAGATCATGTGAAAAAAGGGCTTAAAACCAGAGTGTACATCTGAAGTGAGTTTTTGTTTTGTTTTTATTTTTTTTTTGTTTGTTTGTTTTTCCCTATCCCTAAGTAATGCAGAACATAGCAATGTGAGAGCTGCACGTGTTACATTTACATATTAAGACTAAGCGACAGGTATGCATGCATATACATAAATAAATAAATACCTACATACATACATACATAAATCTGAAGACTGAAGACTTTATATGTTTTGAGTGGAAAATTGACTTTTTTTTTTTTTAACAAAATCATATTTTATCCAGTAATTGACTGTTTTTCAAAATTCAAGGCATTCAAATGACTGGGAGGGGGTATTAAAAAAGTGGCTTAAAGCTTAAAGCGAGTATCAATGTATAAGTGTGAAGGGTAAGATAATATTTCTACTGTGACATTTTGCAAGTCATAGCGAGAGCTAAATGTAGTGTGATTTCTTTGATAAGACAGCACACTGAAAACTGTTGCAGAGAAGACTAATTTGAGGACATTACAATTCTGATTTTACTATTAAAATTGTAATTTTGATGTTTGATGGCAAAATTCAGCAATTTACTTGTAACTTTATCCTGTAATGCTATTAAATATCTCTGCATCAATGATAGTATTCCATAAACATTATGTAAATAACAATGTGACAGTTTTTGACAACACTTGATAACTAATAATGATGGAACATTTTGGATTATTTCTCCCCATCCCATCTCAAAAATTGACAATTTTGACAACAGATGAGCGAGTGTCTACTGATACTTTCTTTTTCTGCTATGAGGATTTAAAGAAGCATTACAATTTATGCTGGAGTTAGATGATTGCATCTTTAAGACTTCCAGTGGAAACTTGTTTTCTTTTAAATGAGCACATGCAGTTTTTCTTAATCATCTCTAATATCTTCCTAGGCAAGTAGTCCCATAGAAAACGGTAGGGATATTTACTTTAATGAAAATAGCAGAATCTGTTTCAGATTCTTTGCAGAACCATATGACGTATTGAATAACTGTGTCCTTTGGAATAACTGGAATGTCATTTGACTCATACATTTTAATGGATTTAAGACTTAACCAAAGCCAAGAAAAAATGCACAGCTGACTGTTGCGTATAATGCATGTTACCCAAAGTCAAGAGCCTGGGATTTAAGCCCCTCACAGGTTTTCATTAAATTATGACTGTACCCAGAGAGTACTGATAGTCTGAAGATCCTCAGTTCCCCCATAGCTTCATAACTGTTAACCCTTGAACAGTCAGATGCCTGACATGACACACTATGCTATACTACAGCATCTGTTCATTAAGCTATGTAGTTACATGCTTGTATTTGTTGCGTGAAGACAAACCCTTTTTGTAATCAATGCAATATAGGCACAAATTGGCTGTAGTGATCTGGAATGTGTAGTGATCTGGAATGCCAGAATGTGACCTGATAGGGTCCTTAGATTAAAATAACAGTTTAGAAAAGAAAAACAAATTGTTTAATAATTCATGGGTACTTAACAGTGCTGCAATTATTATAGTAAATTCAGAGAGTCATATTACCTCAAGAGATACAATTTTAAGAAAGAGGAGAAATCTTCTGAAAATTGTGTAAACTCTCATGTGTAGGAGAAAAAGAAATAGGCTTATTTAGTTTTCAGAGAGTCTAAGAAATGAAATGTGACATGTGAAGCATTGAATCCCAAATGAAGTAACTTTTTTTGCTATGTTACAATATAAAAAAATGAGATCATGAATAAAATGTAAATATAATAGTAAACAAATAATAAGTAATTTAATATTCTTGCAAGTAATTAAATTTTCTCCAAAGGAAATGTAGACATAATATTAGAAAGTGGCTAAATCCCAATGCACTAAATTAAAACTTAGGTACTAGTTAGGAAAATAAATAATCAATTTGAAATTTTTCATGATAGTATATATTATAAAGGTGAAGTTATTCTTTACCAAAGAAACGCCAAAGGATTAATTGCATACCTGTTATAATCTGTGATTCTGAAATTGGCCGAGATAATAAATTTGACATTCAACATAAAATGGCTACTGCTCAATGCTGTCTAAAAGTCATGGCTATGGCACACAGAGGTGAAATAAAACAATTTGGGCACAAACACCTCGCCATCAGAAACACTGTAGAGCTCAACAAGGTGAAACAGGATACCAGGAAGACCAACATAAGTTCAGACAAAACGTGACCAACCCTGTCTTCAGTCTTTGCACAGTTAGTACAGAGCACAATGTCTGTTATTAACTATAGCTACACTATATTATTGGGTTACAGGGATGCATAAAGTCCAGGTTTTATGTTTGAATTTGAATGCTATGTAGAGCTCTGTTCAATAAATTTTTTATATTGAACATTTGCATTTGCAAAAACAGACAATCCTAATTCATTACAGTAGATCTGCAGGAACTATATGTTTGCTTGTTTTGTTTTTCAATTATGATTATTGTTATTTTGCCACTGTCAATAGCAGTGGCATAATCCGTCCACTGTCAAGTTAAATAATATATTTTATGTGTGTGGTGGTTCCGCTCGAGTGGGCAGCCGAGCTCCACCACAGCTGCTCTCTCACTCCCCCCCCTCAAAGAGGAACGGGGAGAAAATACGATGGAAAGCGCACAAAGGTTGAGATAAGGACAAGAAAATCATGCAGTAATTATTGTAACAGGTAAAACAGACTCCGCATAGGGAGATAGTAAGATTTATTGTTTATTACTAACTAGCTAGAGAAGTGAGAAACAAAGGAAAGAAACCAAAAGCACCTTCCCCCTCCCCTATCCACCCTCTTCCACCTCCTCCGCCCCCCTCGGAGTGGCGCAGGGGATCAGGGGAATGGGGGCTATGGTCAGTCTATAGCGCTTTTTCTCTGCCACTCCTTCTCAGTCACTCTCGTCCCCTGTGCTGTGGGGTCCCTCCCACGGGATGCAGTCCTTGGTGAACTGATCTGGTGTGGTACTCCATGGGCTGCAGGGGGACATCCTGCTTCACCATGGTCCTCTCCACAGGCCACAGGGGACTTCTGCTTCGGCGCCTGGAGCACCTCTCCCCCTCCTTCTTCACTGACCTTGGTGCCTGCAAGGCTGTTGCTCACTCCTCTCACTCTCCCAGCTGCTGTGTGGCACAGCATTTTTTTCCTTGTCTTAAATATGCTCTCACAGAGGCGCAAAACAACATCGCATATTGGCTCGGCCCTCGTCAGCAGTGGGGCCCTTACCAAACACGGGGCAGCTTCTAGATCCTTCTCACAGAAACTACTCCTATGGCCCCTACCAAAACCTTGCCACGTAAACCCACTACAATGTGATGTTGTAAAATTGTGTACATTGTCTGCCATGTGACAATGTTATTGCTGTCAAGAGGGATTTAACATTATCAACATGTCTTTATGGCAAAGCAGTCCAATCTTTGCATATTTAGACCCTTTTGTTTGTTTGTTTTTTTGTTTTCCAGTGTTACAAACGTGACACATAGTTTCATCTTCCTTTTTTTTTTGGTAGTGGGTCTGTGTTGAGGTCAAATGTGGCTTTTGGAACCAAGGATCTAGCTGTCAGTGAACATATATAAATGATAATGCATTGGTCTGTGTCTCCAGACATTTGCTGTCTGACTTTTTCTTTTTGACTATTGTTAAATGCAAACAGATTTCTGCAATTTAATGAGCTAAGATTCAATGATTTCCTTCAATAACCACTGCATCAAAAATGTATTAATATGTTTATTTCTCTCTCTCTCTGAACACCTTCAAATGTATTTTTTTTTCTGTCTTTAATACATTTATGGAAAGACTAACCTTTTTATGAAATCATAATAGAACGTTGTACTTACATATACAGTGGAAATACCTTGGAAAAGTATATCATCAGAAAGCAGTTAAGGCATAATATTTATTGAAAAATACATTATATATACATATATATTTATTTCAGGGGGGAAATAAAAAAATATAGTAAGAAAAAAAGAACAAAAAAACAACAGTGGAAGTTTCTTTCTCCTAAGTAAATTAATAAATTATTAAAATGGCCTGGTGTTTGAATAGGATGCCTTTAGTGGTACAACCTATATAGAGACCAAAATGCAGGATATCATAAATAATTTCACAAAGGTAAAGGATTTTGCACAGCTAGCAGTCCTAGCAGTTAGTGACATTGGCACTGGAAGGCAAGGATGGGTATGGCGAGTTTTTGCATGCTGTCTGAGGTAGGTGATAAATTGGTGTGGGTGAGGTTTAGTCACGAAGGCAGATGAGCCTTGAGACTTAGTGATTAAAATTAGCTGATAACAAAAATGTTTCTGCATTCCCTTCCTCCCTTTCTTCCACCAAACAGGCTCAAAGTCAGTCTTTCTTTTACTAACTGCAATAGACGTCACATACATCATTGTGAAGGATGTGGTGCCGTGGGAGCACTGCACATATTTCTCAAAAAACTTTAGATTTTGTAAAAAGCAAATTCACCTGATTTGTTGATTATTTCAGAAATATATCTAATCTTCATCCTTTAAAATGTTACTGTATAAAGAGACAGTGCTCTTTAAAACTCACCTTTTAAGATATATCTTGCCCAACAAATTTTGTGGAATCCTAATTTTTCTTATCTCTTAAAACAATATAGAGACCACATCTTACTTCAGTATACATGTAATATAATAATAATAATAATAATAACAACAACAACAACAATAATATAATCCAGAGACAGTTTATCATAAAATTTACTGTGTTCTTGCTGTTATGTGCATAACCAACCAGAAAAATTCTCAGCAAAGTAAAGCTGGCATTTCAGTTACTTAACAGTTACTCTGTCTTGTTTGACAGAGGCCAGAGCTTGGCACCACTGGTCTACATGTATCTCCCTCTGTGCATCCCAGATGCCCTTCAGTTTTTCCAACTCTTCTTGTAGCTCAGTTACCATCCCCAGTAGGTCTTCCACCTGCTCACATATCTTGCAATTGCTACCTTTGCAGCTGCCCAAGGGTGGTGCAAATCTTTGGCACTCTCTGCAGCCTGACACCTGGACAGCTGCATGCTTTTTTGGAAGCTCAGTTCAGGTCCCCACTTCCTTTTTCACAAGTGTGGATGTGGCCTTCCGCTGACCATTTGCCATGACTGGGCTCTCACAGAAGTTTGCTGCTGCACCCTGCCTGCCCAAACTGCCATACTGTGCCCTGTTTGACTACCTGTTGCTCACACTCCCAAAGAGCTGCCTTTGTAAGGCTGAGAAGGGTGGCACTCCTGGTCATGGGTCACTCACCCATGCCTCGTCAGCTGCTCTTGTGAGGGGCCTTGATGAAAGAAAACCCTTGCACACCTCGATCACCTGCTCCACTGCAGAATGCATCTGCCCCAGATCCAATCACCTTGGCAAGAAAGTAGTAAAAAGTATTTTGGGGACCCTAAGGGTCCATTTTGAAGATTTTTGGTACTGGTGTTATCTAGGAACATAAAATTGTAGAGCTGCATGCATAGGACCTAATCCACAGGTAGAGCTGGAAGTAAAGGCAGGCATCTGGGTTGCTGATCGGAAGCTAACTAAACAGTTTACAGAAAAACTGTGGTCATTCCAGTAGTATTAAAACAGATGCATTCAGAAGTCAGGGCTGGTTTAGGACAATGAAGCTTACAAATAAGGGGCTCTGATTTTTAAGATGAAAAAAGAGGGTTTCTTACAGTAACGTACCTGTATGTTGACGCAGGTTTGCAAAAGTGATCCATTTCAGAGAAAAAAATATGAGACCTTCACTCAATCTGTGGTTACTGGGAAAAACTGTATTAACGTGTTCTTCCTTATCAAAATATGTACTCAGAGACTAAGTTCAGCTCTTGATATTATCTATGTCAGCATTTTGTTCTTTTGTGTCAGCAGCTATAGAAGCAAATAGCAAACAACCCTCCTCATATTACATTTCAGCCTTCACTTGCTTTAAAGCAAGAAACAAACAAGACACCCATTTACTTAAAAGAAGTTGCCTAAGATAGCTCATGAAAGTGATGAGTAATGATTATATTACCTTCGTATTGTCCAAAACTTTCAGCTGATACTTCTTGTGAAAGTTCATCAGAAGATGGTATTTAGTTATTATTATTTAAAATTATTATTATTTAAAGGAAGAAGAAGAAGAAGAAGAAGAAGAAGAAGAAGAAGAAGAAGAAGAAAAAGACGAAGAAGAAGAAAGACTCAATTCCTGCCTAGATAAAATAAAAAATAATTACTTGAAAATAAAGAAAAAAAAAGAAAAGGCAGAATCTTCAGTAGTAACAAGAAAATTGAGACAGGCAATTGGAAAATTGGCAAAGGGAGCCTAGGATGCCAAGTATCAAATGGAGATTCAGAAAACTAAGGATAGTTTAATTAAGATGTTAATTTTTTGCCCTATAGTTAGTTCTGTAGTCAGGAGTCTCACTGCATTATGTGTTAGTTGTGTAAATCTCAAGAAGTATACATTTGTATAGTGGTATGATGATGTTACACTTAGAACTGCTTAATTCTTTCTCTAATCAGTACCTTAAGTGCTTTTTCACTGATGCTGCACTTGAAAGGAGCTCTACTACATGTGTAAACCACATCACTTTTATCCAGCTGTATCCTGCTCCATTGCTATATCTCAATCAAAAGAGTTTTTTGTTGTTGTTGTTGTTGTTGGGTTCCCCCCTAGGGAAAACAAACAAACAAACAAACAAACAAAAACTGATATAACAGTGTTTATTACTTCAGTAGTCAGCCCTCTCCAACATTGAGAATACATTCTGCTGCTCTTACATTTTCAGTGGATGAAACAGAAAATTACTTCTGAAACCTGAACGAGTGAGATGTAAAATTGATTATTCTCTTTACTGCTGCTGTACTTTAACCCGGCAGGCATTTAAGCACCACACAGCTATTTGTTCACTCCCTCACTGTGGGACAGGGGAGAGAATTGAAAGAAAATAAAAAATAAAAAAAAGAAGAAGAAGAAGTTAAAACTCATGGGTTGAGATAGAGACAGTTAGGTCAGAAAAGGAAGGAAAAAATAACGATGATTATGATAATAATATACAAAGCAATTGATGCACAATGCAATTGCTCACCACCTGCTGACCGATGCCCAGTCAGTCCGTGAGCAGCAGCCAAACTCACTCCAGACAACTACCCAAGATTTTATTGTTCCACATGTCATATGGTACAGAACATCCCTCTGGCCACTTTGGGTTAGCTGTCCTGTTTCTCTGCCCTCACAGCTCCTTGTGCACCTCCGCCCTCCTCACTGGCAGAGCGGTATGAAAAGCTGAAAAGTCCATGGTTTAGTGTGAGCACTGTTCTGTAACAGGTAAAACATCAGCCTGTTATCAACATTATTTTTCTGCTAAATGCAAAACATGGCACTTAACAGCCACTATGAAGAAAATTAACACCATGCTGAAAACAGGACATCCACCAACTCAAAAATAATTCTTTAGAGAAACTTTTCCAAGAGTTCCACCAACTCAAAGGGAATGTATCTTCCTCCTGACCTATATGAACCAGCACCTCAGCTATTAGGAGTATGCATTCCTCTACCCAAGAGAGACAACATAGTGGGTATACAGCAAAGGCAAGCCTGTGGTATTGCCTGCATGACCACTGGTAGAGTATGAGGAAGTGGGAAGGAAAAATCTACCTCAACCCTAGCCCCTAGCAAATCTGTTTGGTTGTTACAGGACGTCAAAGTAATGACCAAATAACAGCAGCAAATCCAAAAGATTGATGCCCTTCTGATTTTGCTGGTGCATAAACATCAAACAAGGAAAAAAAGAACCAACCACATTTTCAAATGTCATTGGCTAAAAAGAGTCACTGAAACGAGTCATTTTTCAAAGTTTCCAAGTATGTTCTTTACATGAAATGCACAAATATGTACATGTAGACCATAATATTTATCTGAACTTACTTTTTCTTCTTCTATGCTAAGAACTGTATAGAGCTGTCAAGCTTTACCCAAAATATTGCAAAATAATGAATACAGAAAACCAAGGAAACTGTTCACATAGAAACATCAAAAACCTTGGCTAACATTATCGATGCAGATCTGTGAAAACAAATTTCAAAAAAGTAACAAATGCTAAGGATTTAATGTTTTGCTACTATATAGCTCAGTTGTTCTGCTTACTAAAAATATTAGGGATATGGACAAGCTATTCTTGCACATTGAAGAAGGTACAGCTGCTAATCTGAGTGGTCCCTTTATTTATTTATTTATTTTCCTGCTTTTTAAAGAAATACTTTTTGTTAATCTGTAGAAACCAGTTATAAATTCTAGAGAAAAACCATGGGACAATTCAGGAGATTACACCCTTAGAACACTTCAAGGCATGGCCTCTCACATCCTACACAGTCATCAAAAAGTTTGCAAACGTGTAGACGTTTACATAAGCTTTGTTCTATATAATAAAATGTGATGTAGTTCTCTCTACATCTTTTTCTCTGAAAAGGAAATGCAAGAAGAAATTTTCCCTTTACCATCTTTGTTTAAAAATTGTTTTACTACTTTTTGAAGAAGTCTACTGCTTAGGGAACAAGTGGTAGTCACATTGAAATATGTGGATTAAAAATAGTTGGCTTCCAAAATTTACAGGAAAAATCAAGGCTTTTTTTTCATTGTTTTCTATTCTTAAATGGCTTATTTGTCTAATAAATGCTCTTTATTAAATTTAAAGGATCATTTTTTATTTTTTTACAAAAATTGCAGGCAATATCTAACAGGAAGGAGATATAATATATAGGAAAAAAAAAAAAAAGAGAGAGAAAAAAGGAAAATATATCTGTTGAGCATGTTCCCTTCACCACTCAGCTTTTCTTCTGAATTCTGA
Source organism: Anas acuta (assembly GCF_963932015.1). NCBI lineage: Eukaryota > Metazoa > Chordata > Aves > Anseriformes > Anatidae > Anas > Anas acuta. Next base: position 18,747,062 of record NC_088986.1, on the reverse strand, counting down.
CATTTCAGATGCACTATCACCTCACCAGCACACAAAAAGGCTGTACAGTGATACTCTCTAATAGTCTCTAATACTCTCAACCTAATGGAGCATGTTTTGCTATTTATTTTCAGCAGAAGGAAAAGCAATCTTATAGTTTTTTTTGGTTGGTTGGTTGGTTGGTTTTGGTGGTGCTGTAAAGAGCACCACAGCTGCAACACTAAAATACTACAATAACACATTCTTCCTCTTCCCACAACACCAGACCCCAGGAGACATGTCTGTTAATTCTAAATGAGTATTGCCTTAAAAGATTTCTGCTCTTAAATGTTGAGATGGAATTAAAATGAAGTGCTCCTGGGTGCCAAGAATTCCCATACAGCTGTGCTATGACTAGAACTAGGAGCAAGGTAGCTCTGAAGGTTTGTAGGGGGGATCCTCTGACTTACATTTTGGCTTCAGTTCACACAGTATGTATTTCCAGAGTAGTATTTCCTTAGTATTATATTACCTGCAATAAGCAAGTTTGGTCTTCTTTTTTAAGAGCAATATTATAAAAAACAAACAAACAAACAAGCAAAAAAACCCATTCTATTATAATTTTCACTCCAAATCATCTACTTATCCCTAGTAAAATTGGAAGGAGATGAGCAATAGTCCATAAACATATAAACCCATTTCATGTTTACAGAACAATTCATAAGTTTTCTTGTAGCCTTGAAACAAGTATAGAGCAAACTCTGCATTTATATCATGATCTAAAAGTAGATTCATCTTAGAAAGTTTTATTAAAAACAATCAAACAAACAAAAACCAACACCACAACACATTACTGTTTACAATTTGCTAAATGTTTGTGAATAAAAGATTGTCATTTAACAAGATTTTCTGAAAAGACAATGACATCTCCAGAACTCTGCATGAAACAGAGCAGCACTGCAGTTTGTACTCACAGATAATGAATGAAATAAGATCTCTTCAGTTTACACAGAATACAAGTACATTGCTCTCTCATGGTATTTTTCATTTGAAAATTCATATACTCCTGTATGTAAACTTCATCCTTGCTTATGAGCTGCCCTATTTACTCACATTTTGGTAGTTCTTTTTCTTTTTTTATTCTACAAAGGCCAAGCATTTTACTTGAATTAGAATGGATTTTTTTTTTTCAAGTAATAATATAGGAGAAAGATGTTAGATAATGTTATTCAAAATACTAGTGCTAGCTAATAAAAGAACATAATAAAACATGGATATCCGCAAGGAAGAACAATTTAGGTATCATTAAACATTTCATTTAAATACAGTCATTTTCTTTAGTTTTTATTAGATCATAAAAATAAGATATATAGTTATTATTTTCATCTAAAATCTAATGAAAGTAATCTAAACAACCAAGAAACAGATCACAACATATTCTTCAAAAGAAATATCTTGACCTTTTCCCACTATATCTGAGAAAGGTCACTAAAAGTGGCACACTATATTTTTGAGAAAAAAAAATAGAAAGGAAAAAAAAGTCAATTTAATTAAAAAAAAAAAAAAGAGAGAGAAAAAGGAAGTACTTTGACCAGCTCTCATTCCTATTTCCACTATACTACAATGCTACTATTAGATTCACTGGCATAATACGTGAAAATATTATATGTTACTATTAATGACAAAATAGTGGCATTTTTTAATCTTTGCTTCCATTAATGTTTCCGTATTGGATACTTCTTTTTGCCAATATCATATAATTTCATTGTGCAAGCAGGTTTTTGTATTGTGTGTATAATCCATTCCTAGCACTGGATGTTAATTAGTCATGGAAATCTGGGAAAACTCAGGTAATTTTTTTATCTGCTTCCATAGCATAACTAATATCACCTTGTCACAATCTACCTCTCCTCCACTTTTTCCTGCAATTCTAAATTCATCTTTACAATATATCAAAAATATCAGGCAACACAGTCAAGTACCATGCAAGCTGAGAACTACCCAAAGACCACAACTAATTTCTGTTAATAATGGTTGAAAGACCATTTAGAAATTCATTCTGCAGAGCCTTGAAGGGCTGACTGTTACTTTACCTTCTCATATGCCTCCTCTCTGAGACAAAACAGTGGACTAGACAGATGTTTATTCTAATTTAACAGATTCTCATATACTCTTACTTAATTATTGAATTTCAGCAATCAAGTAAACCCTTAGACACCCTTAGTAAGATACATTACCATAGGAAAATGAAAATTGAGTTTTATCTGAGTTATTTTTGTGTGGGGGTTTGTGTTCTTGTTTTTAATTTGTTTGTTTTAGTTTCAGGAGCTGTGATTTGTTTTACCACATTATTTTTAAGTAAAACCATTGCTTAAATTACCATGCCACAACTTCTCAAAGACATTATGATGCTTGTGCTATACAGTATAATCTATGATTTTATCAACCTTCTTTTCTCTCCAAGAATACAAATAGATGATATTTACTAGCACAACACTGACACTAAGGGGGGGGGGGGGGGGGGGGGGAGGAAGATGGAGAAAGAGAGGGAGAGAGAAAAAAATTACATTTCTGTAAACAAGGAATGAATCAGTGGAATCATAGTTAACTAATGAGAGGGTGAAAGAAAGAACAATTTAAAAGACTTCCAAGCCTCTTGCTAACGTTTGTGATTTGTCTTCCACAGTACTAATTTCTTTTTTTTTTTTTTTCTTAATCAAGTCTCAAAAGTTACATTCATTAGGGTTTTTCTAGTTTTGTTTGCCTAGCTCAGCTTACCCCTCTATGAAATTAAGAGAGCATTTTATCACCAGTGAGAGTATTTGGAAAACATAACACTTTCACCTCTTTTTGAAGTCTACCCATATCTTAGTCAAGAAAGTTAACTTCTCTATGTATCACCAGAAAAGTTGTACATTTTACAATATGAAAAGGACTTCATTAACTTCTTATCTTGAGCTAAGACAAACTAATACCTTTCAGTTTTCATTGTTCACTGAACTCCCATTTTCACTTTTTATTTCTCCTTCTTTCCTCTGCTATACCTACATATCTCAGAAACAATCTTTATGCTATTTTTCAATGTATTTGCTTTTTGTCAAATACTATTGATTGTTCTTATATTTCTGGACCATATCAAATACATATTGTTAACCCAGGCTCCAATTTTCAAAAGAATCTAAAGTAGCCAGGTTCCCATTTTTGTGAAGGTACTTAATGTGTTTTCTGTACATGATATACTTATGTTTGAACACACATAAGTTTTTGCCACTCTTAAATGTTAACTGTCTTATTGAACAATTAATAGTTATCACTGTTAATGGTTAACAGTTATCACTGCTTGATCCTTTATCTTCCAACCCCAAAGGCATTCATTTTGGGGTGGGCTCTCATTGTGAAAATGTCGGTCCTCCTCCCAGACACCGGCTACGTGCGTTGAGGCCCTGCTTCAAGGATGTGGTCAATCATCTCATTTGTGGGAAGTAGAGAGTAATTCCTTTCCTCTGCACTTCCACATAGCCTTCATTTATTTTATTTGTTTGCTTTCCTCCCTTCTTTTTATTTTCCCTTTCCCCCTCCCTTTTCCCCTTTCCCTTTTTATTTCCCTTTAGTTAAATTGTTTAGTTCAATATAATCTTTATTTAACTATTATTATTATTTCCCTTTAATTAAATTGTCCTTATCTCAACCCGTGAGTTGTTGTTTGCTTTACTTCTCCCCCTCCTCATCTAAAAAGACGGGGAGTGAGAGAGCGGTTTTGGGGTTTAGCTGCCCAGCACGGTAAAACCACCACAGTCCGTGCCAAAAGGAATATTTTCAAATTATAGATTATCAAAAACTCTAAATTATCCAATTATATCTATCCTTTTGATCTTTGTACTTAGTCTAGTTATACTAGTATTTGCTGTGATATTTCTATTGTTAGTTTGTTGTGTTTTTGTTTTTTCTTTTTGTTAATTCACAGCAGTTTTATATATTATCAAATTCATGTGATAATACAGTATTTTATTTTCATATTATAATAACTTTTTTTTTTTCTGAAAAGACACAAAGATCAAAATACACAAAACTAATAGAGATGACAATTTAAAATGACAATTTACTATTGTTTTAAAATCAAAATACTATCTGAAGTCCAAAGAACTCCTTGAAATGACACAAAGCCAATTCTTCCTCTATTTGTTCTTGCAAATACTAATCTATTGTTTAATTTGCACATTGATGAAGTAGTACCTATGGTAAGAAGGATATAGTTAAGTTACCTCCTTACATTAAATAGTTTTTAAGAAGAAGAAGTATTAAAGCCTTGGTGTGTTTCTGTGGAAATTCCCCATTTGGGATAAGAATAAAATATGAAGATTACATGGCAAATTCATTGAAAAATGAAAAATATGAAAATTATGGCAAATAAAAAATATGAAAATTATGGGGAAATAGTAAATACAGATGTAAAAAATGCATTGATGAAACCTACGAGGTCTCCAGCCAACTCTCCAGTTGACTATGACTGCTGATAGATGATGGATAGCGCTTTGACAATCACATCTGCCAGCTCCCTCAGCACCCCCGGGTGGGTTCCATATGGCCCCATGGACTTGTGACAGTCTAGGTGGAGCAGCAGGTCTCTGTTTCCACCTGAATTGTGGGAAGGTTTCTTCAGCTCCCTGTCCCAGACTTCCAGGCTGGGAGGCTGAGCGCCCTGAGTATAAGTGGTCTGACTAGTAAAGGCAGATGTAAACCAGCCATAGAGAAGCAGACTTCTCTTTATCCTCAGTTGTCATGTTACCCACCACATCCAGTATTTATATAATTTATATAATTTATATAAATGTATATAAATTAAATATTTTTCTTCTCTTATTTCATAAATGCTCAGATATTCTCAAAAGCATATCAAGTAAATTTTTAAAAGATGTCTAAGGAAGATTCTGATACTAGCTAACACTTACGTTTTGCTAATCCTCCTGGGTTGGACAAGGGACAATGGGAACAGGAAGGTGGTTCTCACAAGTTTAGGTTAAGGTTTGGGGCAGCCTTTTCTGTCTTTTTCAGCCTGCAGGACAGCTTCAGCCAGAACTCTGGTGAGAAGAAAGGAAACCAGATCATCACAGATCTCATAGAGAAGGACTTTTTATGAAATGTTTTAAGAGGCTTGTGAGACTGGGTAAAATTTACAAGAGGTCGGGGAAAAAGGAGGGCACAAGGAAGAACAAGTGTGAGAAAAAATGAAAAATGTTTCACAAAGCACAAATCAAAATTTCCTATGGAAATCAGAAAGACGATTCCCAATCCAGTTTCTGATGACTTGTTTGTAATTAGCAATTGATCAGCCTTATTCAATAGTAGCTATACTTCAGAATCTGCTCTAATATTGGAAATTAAAACTGAGGGGTTAACTAGAAGAAAAACAAAAAGGAAATGCAAATATTTTCTGAGAATTAATTGTGAATATCCTCGTCAAATGTTTTTTTTTTTTCAAAATGAGTAAATGCAGTAGTTTATCTCCTTTGTTAAATGTGGATCTCTGAATTCTGTTGATTACCAAATATTCAATCTTCTTTCTTCACTTTCCTTTGAGACACTTTGCTCCACATTTCAAATGGTTTAAGTTCAAAAAGAGTTGACCAATATAATTTAGGCTTAATATACAATGATACTGCTTAAAACAAAACAAAACAAAACAAAAAACTTTTAAAATGTAATTTGCTTCACAGTTAGGCCTGAAATAAAACACAGATGATTACTTTTCTAAAAGAAAACCCAAAACACTCACATTTAATAGACAATAAGCTGCCACCACTGAATGCTTTAATGTAAAATGGAATTTAAGGTCAACATACATGAAGTTAAAGATGCTACAAGATAGAAAGGAGCTTCTTTGTCAACAAGAGTGGTCATTCAAATGACTTTTTTTTTTAATGTTTTTGTTTTTTATATTTATATTTGTTATTATATTCATAAAAGATACGTTATCTGATGTGTGGTTATTTTGACTTGAGTTTCTCCATAGCACTATTTGTCAGTGATGCTTAACCCTCAAAGAATAGGTAATAAAGTGTATAGTTAAAAAAAAAAAAAGATACTGAAAGAAAATAATGAATAAAATTTTGTGTCTCAGTGAGCATCTACTTACAAAGTCATGTGGGTAGTCAGAAGGCAGATATGAATCTTTAAACAGAAAATGTTTTGATCTCTATTACATAAATAATTAGCATTTTTTCTAATATACAAAAACTAAGGATTGGACTTACAATGTCTTATCATGTTAAAAAATAATATTCAATCTTAGGGAAGAAAATTCACAAAAAATCACCAACTGCACAGCTGTGTTCCTATTTCACAGAGCTAACTAAAATTCTCAGACAGAATAGAAAACAGCAATTAACAGAAAGCAAGACCATGGTTTTCTGCTCTCACAGCAATAAAACAATGAGTATATTCCAACTATTTTCTAGCTAATGAGTGTAACTATTCAAATCTATGCTAGTCCTCTCATGTCATGCAGTAAAACCCTAAAAATAAATAGTGACTGCAATCAAATCATAATAGTGAATGCAAATCAAAAATAGTGATCCAGTTTGTCTTGGCCTCATGTTGTTTAAAACATCTGGAGGTTTCTTCCTCAATTAAAAATGAACAAGCTTTTGTTCCTTCAGTGGGCAGTGTTTCAATAAGGAAAAAAAAAAAAAGCAGAAAAAAAAATGTTTATATATATATACACAGACACACATTCAAAAAGCTTCCTTGATATTGAAGAACCTTTTACTAAGTTTTCCTGTAAATTAAATTCATGCATTCTAGGAGACTGCTCATCCATTACAGATTGGTGTCAGGAGTATGACTCTCATATTCATGCTTTGTGGGCTTTTAAATTTGCATTCTTCTTTGCACTTTCTTTGTGGTATGTGAAATGTGCTTGTTTTGTTTTGTTTTTTTCCCCTCCAAAATCCAAATGAATAAATACAGTCTTCTTCTAGATGCTAAATTTAGTAGCAAAACACGTATAAACTGTGTAACTGTGTGTCCTAGGAGTCCTGCATAATACTTTATTGACAAATAAGGCCATTCTATAAAGAAAAAGGAAAAGAAAAAAAAAAGAAAAAAAAAAAAAGAAAGAAAAGAAAGCTAACTATAAGAATTTCCTCAAATCGTTCTGACAGCTTAGATGGACCAGAATCAGAAGCATTCACATCTGCCTTAGAAACTATAAAAACTGTGAAATCTTTCACATGTTGATCCAATACATTCATGAGATTACCAATAAATTTCTCTATGAATTTTATAAGAAAAGCATAAATAAATAAATAAATAATAATCCAAGGAGAACAATGTTGTTCATGAAAATAGTGTCAAAATTGTCAACAAAATAATATTTACAGCAAATGAGGTGTTTTAAATGGGGTTCAAACTTAAGTTTAGATCAAGTTATTATTTTTTTACACTCTTTCAGGGTTCTAGAATGAAATCTTTTAAACAAAGTTTGATATTAAAGGATGACAAAACCCCAGAGAAACAGGAAAATTGTGTGCAAATTGCGCTGCTTGACACAGGCACCTTCGTCTATTAAAACAGAAAGCCAAAATGAAAACCCAGCCTCACAAGTGCACAGAACATGCATGCGAATGATAAAAAGCCCCAATGTGCTTCCCTAATTAGACTGCATGTATCAGAAAAAAAAAGAAAAAAAAGAAAAAAGATTCTGATTCATTATGTGACCTATTACTTAACAAGGATGCAGTGCGGTATAATCTGTAAATACACGTTTAAAGAAAATGTATGAATAATCTGCTTGACCTTCCTGAAACTTCTCAAAGTTAAGGATCTGAGCATGTGATTTAAATGCATACAGGAAAAAAGTGCAGAATTATTTATTTAAAAAAATAAAAAAATAAAACCAACCAACCAACCAACCAACCAGTCTTTTTCCCATATTATTATGGGTGTAATTTAATAGCTGTAAAAAAAAATTTACAAACTTCTGTCTAACATACATGAAATTTAAATACAAAGTTCTTTCCAGTAAACACAACAGTTTAAACACAATGTTCTTTCCAATAAAAATATTGGAACTAATAAATTCTATGATAATGTGCTGAAGATGCAAAACTGTTCCCTTTTAATTTATTATTAAATCTGAATTAAGAGGCAAGGGCTGTATCTTTTTTATAATTTTCTGCTGCTGACAAACTGTTTACAATTATTCTTAATTAACCACAAAATGATTCTGTAATTAGTGACAAAGTTCAAAACTGCAGTAAGTGAGCCTTCTGTGAATGTATTTTTAAATTAATTCACTGTGGTTTGTTTTCAATCCTTCTGTTTTGCAAAAATATATAAAAGAAAAGAGTTTAAGCATGCTCTTGAAGATGTGATGTGTCAAGTCAGTTCAAACAAACAATTAAATGAAGAAATAGCAAAGTTTCCACATATTTATTTTCTAAAACATTTGCCCCTAATCTACAAAATAAATATGTGCATATCCATAAAAATCTAAATGGCACTTCTAAAAACTACTAAATCTAAAACCACTGAAAGAATTTGTAATTACTCTTGTACATCAAATAGCCCATTGCACCAGGACTACCTCTCTTTAGACTTCTGGAAGGCCTTTGTGTTCCTGTAGAGGAAAAGTTTTAGTCCAAACTATAGGACAGCTTTATAATTATGGCATAATTGCTTTAATAGGCAGGCCTAAACAAACAATCTACCTTGACCTTGGCTGGTCACCAGGTGCTTGCCAAACCACATTCTTACTTCCTCTCCTCAGCAAGAGAGGGGCAGAAATAAGATGAAAAAACTTGTGGGTTAAGAAAGAAACTCAACATGGGATAGATTACTTTGTTGCTAGTTAAAAATAGAGTAAGATAATGAGAAAATTAACCAAAACTAAAAACATCTTTCCTCCACATTACACACATTTTGACAGGCTCAGCATCACTCCTGACTTCTCTACCTCCTTCCCACCTAGCAACATAATGGGATGGGTCCCTCACAGGCTGCAGTTCCTGCCAGACAACCTGCTCCTACATTAGCTCCCCTCCACAGGCTGTAGTGCCTTGCCAGGAGCAGGCTTCTCCATAGGCTTCCTTCAAGCCATATGCATCTGCTCCACCATGATCCTCCCCCCGTGGAGGACCTCCTCTGTGGTCTTCTCAATGCGCTGCAGGGGAACTTATGTTCTGGTGAAAGAACAAGCTCCTTCCCCTCCTTCACTGACTTTGCTGTCTTCAGTTATTTCTCTCACATTTTTCTCACTCCTTTCTTTCACAGCTGCTACACAGCATTTTTTTTCATACTTTCTGAGCCAGCAGCACACGCTTGCAGCCCAGAAGGCCAAATACATCCTGAGCTCCATCAAAACAGGGGTGGCCAGGAGATCAAGGGAGGTGATTGTCCCCCTCTACTCTGCCCTTGTGAGGCCACACTTGGAGTACTGCATCCAGGTCTGGTGTCCCCAGCACAAGGCAGACATTGATCTGTTAGAGCAGGTCCAGAGCAGGTCTACAAAGATGATTGTGGGGCTGGAGTACCTTTCCTGTCAAGAAAGGCTGAGAGAGCTTGGGCTGTTCAGCCTACAGAAGAGAAGGCTCTTTTCAACCTTTCAGTACTTAAAGAGGACTTACACAAAAGATGGAGAGCAAGTCTTTGCTAAATCCAATAATGATAGGATGAGGGGGAATGACTTTAAATTAAAAGAGGGGAGATTTAGATTAGAGGTTCAGAGTACATTTTTAACCTTTAATTTTTAACGTTCAGAGGGTGGTGAGGCACTGGAACAGATTGACCGGAGCAGTTGTGGTTGCCCCATCCCTAGAGATGTTTAAGACCAGGTTAGATGAGGCTGTGAGCAACCTGATGTAGTGGGTGGTGTCCTTGCCTATGGCAGGGGCGTTGGAACTAGATGATCTTTGAGGGCCCTTTCAACCTGAGCCCTTCTATGATTCTGTGATTCTATCTTTCTATCGTTCTCTTATTCTGTCATTCTATGATGTTATCACAGGAGGGCTACCAGCATCATTGGTGTGCTCAGAATTGGCCAGTGGCAAGTCCCTTTTTGAGCTGTTTCCCAGTATGTTCTCACAAAGGCCTCCCCTACAACTCTCTGCTACCAAAAGCTTGCCACATAAACCCAAAACAATTTATCACATTTAGAAAGAGATACAAATCTAGAACCATGACTGACACTATACAGGCCTGGAAAAAGTTGTAAAAAATAGGATTAGGCACAGTAAGCATTTTCCAAAGTAACAAAACAATGAAGGATATCTTCCTAAACCATTAGAACATCCAAAACCTGTATATGAGTGTTTGAAAACAGAAACAATATGGACTCTGTTGTCAGTTCTGACAAGAATGAAGCTGAGAAGTAAGAAGGACGAAGAAAATATTAATTACAACAGACAGGGAACTTTGCTTGGAGTGTTTAAAATAACAACCACAACAACAAAAAGAACACAGCTCTTTTCATTCTCCATTTTGAAGGTCTACATGCATTTCATTGGCCGGGCTAGGAAGGAGTGGAGTGTGATGGAGTTCAGGTGCCTAGCAAGGTAAAACCACCACAGTCACGTGGAACTCGCCAAAAATAATCCATATTGCATTAAAAATGACAGATTATGCAGACAATTGCCAGATGTATAGGCTAGTGTAAATTTATAATAAAAGTATTCAATATTTGCTTCCTGAGATATGCTAATAAATTTTGGGCATACTTAACTACACTTAACTATTTTCTTGCTTTCAGTTCTTTCACAATATCATAAAATGATGATAATTCATAAGTCTGAAAAACCCCAAACAAAATTCTTCACATTATTCACAGTGCATTTGTCATCACTCTACTTTTTAACATCCACTTTTATACATTTGCATAATATAGTTCTTACCGTGCACTGTTTTCTCCTCCAGAATCCCAAAGATATTTTCACTTAGCCTTCACTAATAATCACACACTCCTGCTTATATAACATCAGAAGCACTAAAAAGTCAATGGAAAATCAGATGCAAGAAGTTTCAAAAGTATCTTCTTTCTTTTTTAAGAATTTTAGAATTTAACTGTTTTAGGAAGTTTTGGCAGAGCAACCTGCTGGTATTGCCAGTATGTTAGAAAACTTAAACTGCATACGTACAGGAATCGACAGGGGTAAATATTTAAGCAATCCAAACACACTCTTGAGAGAGACACCATCATAAGTAAGCTTAATAAAAATAAATTAATATTTTGAAAAAAAGGACCAGCACATTAGTAATAAGAATAGCCTTTGGCAAGGACAATATGTCTGAAACAATTCTAGTAAAATTCATGGAGTGTTTAATGTACCCTACATTATTGTGATATAAGGAAAAATGTAAAGTGCTAAATGGAGCTTGCTGCTGTCTTGCAGATTTCTCCAAGCTTCAGTTACCGAGTCTTGAAGTCTGAGAAGCTGGACAGGTAAAGAACAAAAAATAACTTAACGTTAAGCATAACATTTGAAATGAACTCAACTGCAAAACATCCATTATCTTGCACTGGAGAATTATTTACTGATTGGCTTGTCTTCTGTGCTCACATCTTGGAAATGTTTTAGAAGCCAAAAGGAATTTCACTGTTAGAAAAAAAGATTTTACTGCATCACACTTCACACACTACTCATCATCTTGACCCACATGCTGTGCTCCTTTTCATCCAGTAACTAGCTCCAAATCTGAGTATTTCCTTTGGTCTCCTCCATGCTGGCTAGCCCAGATTGAAGTTTGCTAGCAAATTACATGCACAGAGATACAGAGTACAAACTCTGAAGACAAAATATTTTAAACTCAAAATAGCTTTTCAAATCATTAATCAGATATCCTTATGAACCAGATGTCCTTGCATGAAGTTTAACAAGGCCAAGCTCTCTACAGATACTTTAAAGGAGGCTGTAGCGAGGTGGGGGTTGGTCTATTCTCCCACATGCCTGGTGACAGGATGAGGGGGAATGGGCTTAAGTTGCGCCAGGAGAGTTTTAGGTTGGATCTTAGGAAGAACTTCTTTACCAAAAGGGTTGTTAGACATTGGAACAGGCTGCTCAGGGAAGTGGTGGAGTCACCATCCCTGGAAGTCTTTAAAAGACGTTTAGATGTAGAGCTTAGGGATATGGTTTAGTGGGGACTGTTAGTGTTAGGTCAGAGGTTGGACTCGATGATCTTGAGGTCTCTTCCAACCTAGAAATTCTGTGATTCTGTGATCCCGCATATCCTTATGTTCCAGATACCCTTACACAGTGTACACCTCTGTGCTGACAACTTTCAAATACTTTAGCAGTATTATTCTTCCACTGCAGGCTCAGTTTAACGCATTACACCTGGTATTCATGAATATTTAATGAATATTTCACTGTGTAATTTTTATGACTACTAAACACAGTAAAGAAAGACTAGAGAAAACCTGCAGCTGCAAAAATACAAACTTCTTCTTAATGTTGTCTTTATACCTACAACTTTATACCTACATTGAAGGCAATGCCTGAGTTAGTGTTTGCATTCATTCCTAAAACTTTCTGCCCAGATTACCAGCAAATGTGCAGTGTTCTTTGGGAATAAAGATCTTCCATGCTTTAAATTCACTATCATTTCTGTTCTACAAATAAAAATAAATAATAATGATTAAAAGAAAAAAAAAAGTCCTTTGTTAATGAAAATGCGTGCATTGCCATTAAATTTAACAGAGATGCACTGACTGGGAGCATAAGACCTATTGCAAGGTTTTCCACTTGTTAGAATGACATCATGTTAAAAAGTCTGTTATAATACAGTGTTTTTGTGGTATTCCTCAATGCTGGGGTTAGTAGTTAGCTCTTCAAAGCTTGTTGTCTACTGTATCTAATCCTCAGTCACTACATGCATTAATCCTATCTATTTTTACATAAAGCAAGTTTGTCAGTTTCAATGTCCATATGGAATATAAGATTCAGCTTATACAGTCTTTGTGTTGAGATTTGCACATTACCAAATTTAGCACTGAAGTATTTTCTCATACTGACAAAGGTTAGATGGAAAGATCAACAACACAGCAAAATCAGGGGAAAAGTACCCCAGTCTGCAGGGATTTTGCAATGTTCACGTATTTAAAATAGACTAAAAAATAATCTGTAACATTTATACTCTCAACTTGCAAGCATGGAAATAAACCTGAACGTTGAACCAAAGAGCTTCTGCCTTAAAGGAGACATCTGTGCCCCTGATATTCCCCAGATTTGTAGCAGAAAATCAAAACATCTCTATCTGTACATTTAAAAAGAGAGTTAGCAAATATAAGTCTGTCTATATTTCTGTTTATATATGCACCAGTTAGAAACATTTTTAATGACCAGGACAGTTTTTTTTTTTTTTTTTTTTTAATGGATATTTAAAGAGAGATGAAAAGTGTGCCAGCACAAATCTGATGCTGAGCTGTTTCACCCTTAATAATTATATCTAAATGACTGTATAGCTGCTCAATAGCATTTTCTTCATAATCTTTTAAGTGCAATGATTTATCCAGCAGCATTATAAGTTATTACACAGAAGAAGTTGTTAAGTATATAGTACATAAAACAAACAGAAATTTGAATTTAAACATTTGCAACAACAATATGACAGCTGTCTTTTTTGTCAGCAACTTAATCACCTAATTGATTTCACTGAGTATTGTGAAAGTCTTGGTGCAATTTTTTTTTTTTTTTCCAAATATTTCTCCCCTGTTAATTTAGTATTAAGATCCATTTTGTAAAATTAAGTTGTGAAACTCTATATTTGCTTCAATTTACTTTCTAGGCTATGTGATCTCAGTTAAGATGAAGATAAATATTTGTTTTGGGGTTCATACTTGATGCAGCCCCTAGATTGGCAAAGACCATCTAAAGTGTTATTAATTTTACATGCACTTTGTAGAGAAAGTCCAATGAAGCTTCAGTGAAGTACCAATGAAGTAATGAAATACCAATGAAGTAATATGAGTGCCTGATAATTTACAATATAATAAGGAGAGATGACCACTTTCTGCCAATAGATAAACATACGCAAAACCAAACCAAACCAATCCAAAACAAAACAAACAAACAATTTTGAAGGTCCAGGGATAGTATATATTGTTATTATCCTTTGATGCCTTGATGTAAAAGCTCAGAGACAGCATGAATGTGATATTCTCAGATCTGTGAATGCAAAAGAGAAGATGGCAGAACAAAGCAGAAGAAAAATCCATCCTATTCACACAGGGGTGCATGCAGGTGTGCATGTATTAGCGTGTATTTATGCATCATACCCTCTATAGAGTGCTTTGCAATTCTGCCATGCCTTCTATCATGCCTCCACTGCCCTTACCCTTGACAGTGAAAGAAAGTTAAAGCTGCATGCATAGAAATTTTAAAGGTGTATCAGGAGCTTACATTCCTCACCCTAGGACAATATCAACTTCCAAAACCCTTACATGCTTTTTAAAAGTAGAACAAGAACAGTAAGATGAACATTAAATGACAAGAAGAAAATTGTTTTCAGAATTGAGATCATTGCAAAAATTCTGGAACAAAAGCTGTTATAATCAACACAGTACTTTTAATTTGATATGTAATTAAAAGCTGCATTTCATTTTAGAGCTAATTAACTTTTTTTTTTTTTTTTTGGTCAAAATACGAAACCTCTACATTAAAAAGAAAGGCTACATGTTTCATTTAGAAAATGCTGAAAAAAAAGACATAACCTCCCTCTTTCCCCAAATGAAATTAATAACTATATTTTACTTGAGTTTATTAATATATTTTTTTATGCAAAATATGTTTTTCAATGAACTAAATATTATTCAAAAAATCGTGGTCACCTATGCACAAGATAATTCTACCTCTTCTCAAGAATTATGCATTGCTTTTACCCAAATTAATGTTCCACTATTATCTGGGGTTGCATAATTAAAACATATTGCTTTTAAAACGATTCATGTTTGAGCTAATATTTGGAAAACAAACCTAAGTCAACATAAGAATAAGAGGTGTTCTTTACTTCTTTCTTTATTTATTAGCCACTTATATATTTCCTAAAGACAGTCTGAGTTTGACATAAACATCAGATTCTGCAGGATGACATCAAGGACCTACAAATACACAAACAAATCAGTATCTTATCAATGTACCCAAGGATCATGCTAGTATTCAGCACACTGAAAACTGTTGGAAAGTTCTGTCTGCACTTTGGAAATGTGTAATTATAAGCAAACTCAGATTTGGCCTATTTCATTGCAAATATTTAAACATAATATATTAAGATAATATTCTGGGGGGGGGGGGAAGGGGGGGGAATAATCAACTGGAGATTTAAAATGCCATTTGCAAAAGTTGTAAACAAATTTCCACCATAATGCCTCTCCCACCCCCCAAAGCAAAAACAAACAAACAAACAAACAAACAAAAAACACACACAAACATTAACACACAAAGGAGATTGACTGAGAACTCAACAATATGTCCATGTTGCTAACATCAAAGAAAAATCTTGCCTCCTCCTGACAGGAAAGTTATGCTAGTTCATGCCATTCAAATGATAACATATTAAGCTCTGTTTTGCACTAATATTTTATACCATTATGTAAACTCACATGGGTGCTAAAATAATCAGAAATCCTAAATTCTGCTAGTTTGCAGACCCAGACTCTCAAAAAAAAAATAACAATTAAAAAAAAAAAAAGAAAGAAACAAAAAACACTATGAAGCTAGAAGGACTTAGATGTAATAAGTCAACCCATTTCTTATTTTAAGTAAAATTGTAAAAAGAAACTGAAAATTAAGGATAATGATTTTGTGTTTATATGGCACTGTAGGGAATCAGTTATCTAAACCACCAGAACCTCTGGCACAGAGAGGTTGCTAATTAACAGTGGTTGGATGTTAATCACACTTCTCCCCTCTTCATTCATTCCAATAAGTGCTTGCACTGCAAGTGCTCTTCTTGGTTTGAGAAGAGCAGCTGTACCTACTCCTGTGTATTCAATCAGACAGATGTTAGAAGGGCTTTGGATTTCATACATTTGTCTGAAAAAAAGATCTTATTGTTACAGTCTCTACCTTAAGACTAATGCTTCACTAAGGTGGTATCTTTACTATGGCACTGAAATTAGAGCAGTTGAGCATTCCCTAGTAAGTACTCAATAAATAAATTATAGTCAACTGATGGAAGGGGAAGGGGAATGGGAAGGGGAAGGGGAAGGAGAAGGGGAAGGGGAGGGAAAGGGGGAAAGGAAGGGGGAGGGGAAGGGGGAGGAAAAAAAGGGAAGGGAAGGGAAGGGAAGGGAAGGGAAGGGAAGGGAAGGGAAGGGAAGGGAAGGGAAGGGAAGGGAAGGGAAGGGAAGGGAAGGGAAGGGAAGGGAAGGGAAGGGAAGGGAAGGGAAGGGAAGGGAAGGGAAGGGAAGGGAAGGGAAGGGAAGGGAAGGGAAGGGAAGGGAAGGGAAGGGAAGGGAAGGGAAGGGAAGGGAAGGGAAGGGAAGGGAAGGGAAGGGAAGGGAAGGGAAGGGAAGGGAAGGGAAGGGAAGGGAAGGGAAGGGAAGGGAAGGGAAGGGAAGGGAAGGGAAGGGAAAGAAATAACATATGGTAATATTTAAATCCTTTTTTTTTTTTTTTTTCATTATATTTTATAGCAAACACAAAATTGATGAGGTTGAAAGCTACCTTTGGAAATCATCCAGACCAAATGTCTGCTCAGGCAGAGTCAGGGTCAACAAGAGCAGGTTGCCCAGGACTGCAAAAAATAAAAATAATAATTTTTGAAAATCTGCTATTTAAATGGAATTTCTTGCATTTCTGTTTATGCACATTTCTTCTTGTCCTTTCACTGGACACCACTGAGAAGAGCCTGGTTCTGTCTCCTTTACATCATCCCATCAAGTATTTGATCCCCACAAGCCTTCTCTTCTTCAGGCTGAACAGCCCTAGCACTCTCAGCAACTTCTCATGCATGTATGAAACATGTTCCAAATCTTTAATCGTTTTTTGTGGCCCTCTGCTGGATGCCATCTCATAAGTTTAGTGTCTCTTGTCCTGCAGAGTCTAGCAGTGAACATACCACTCTAGATGTGTCCTC
This sequence comes from Anas acuta, assembly GCF_963932015.1. NCBI lineage: Eukaryota > Metazoa > Chordata > Aves > Anseriformes > Anatidae > Anas > Anas acuta. The sequence continues at coordinate 18,730,037 of NC_088986.1, read as the reverse complement.
ATCAGTGCTGAGCCACTGGAAGGATCACCAGTTTGACCTGCTGTAAACAGTCCACCTAGGACAGCCTCAGAGGCTGTTGGCCTTCTTTGCAATGCTGCACTTTGCTGACTCATGTTCAACATTTTGTCCACCAGGACCTCTGGTACTGACCCCCTTATCTCAAAAAGGATATTCTAAAATAGTAAAAGGGCAGCAAGGATGATCAAAACTGAAAGACAGTTTTTATGTGAGAAAAAAATATTATATATGGGGCAATGAGAGATAGTAAAGATCTGTAAAATCACAAGTATCATGAAAAGTACAAAGTGATCAGTTAATTCCAGTATTTTCCAATAAAAGAATCGGAGACATTAAAAAAAAAACGTTAGTAAGAAACTGGCTTAAAAAGTGTAAAAGAGTTCATTCATTGTGCAGATGATAAGTCTGCTTATCACAGAATCATAGAATCATAGAATTGTCTAGGTTTGAAGAGACCTCAAGATCATTGAGTCCAATGTCTGACCTAACACTAACAAGTCCTCCACTAAACCATATCCCTAAGCTCTACATCTAAACATCTTTTAAAGACCTCCAGGGATGGTGACTCCACCACCTCCCTGGGCAGCCCATTCCAATGCCTCACAACCCTCTCAGTAAAGAAGCTCTTCCTAATATCCAACCTAAACCTCCCCTGGTGCAACTTTAGCCCATTCCCCCTCATCCTGTCACCAGGCACATGGGAGAATAGACCAACCCCCACCTCACTACAGCCTTCTTTAATGTACTCATAGAGAGCGATAAGGTCGCCCCTGAGCCTCCTCTTCTCCAGGCTGAACAAACCCAGCTCCCTCAGCCACTCCTCTTAAGACTTGTAAAGACTTCTCATCTTATGCTAAGCAGAATATTTGGCTGCCCGTTTGCATGGGTTTAAAGGAGAAGTCCATGAGAGAGAAATACATTGTGGCTTAGGAAGTAAGTAGATACTACAGCACAGCTAAGGAAGTTCCCTGTTTTAAGACATTTAATGGTTAGCATAGTGACAGAAAAAAATGTCACATATGCTGGTGTTATCTGTCTGCCTCACACATGAGGGAGGACTTCACTCCCTGCTCCTGAACATTTTTTAGAAATGACAGTACATAGACAGACTGTTTTCACCATAGCCATTTCTTTGTTTGGATACCTTGCAAAATAGTATGCAGCATTAAGGAGCATAATCCAGACCATTTTTTTTCTATTGCTGACATGCAGCAAATGGTTGCAGGTTAGGACAAGAAATGATAACTGGTTAATTCTTTCATAGTTAATGATCAGAATAAAAAGCATCTCAAAAATTGTGAAGTTATTACCTTTTTCAATGTTATGTTATTGACCTTATTGAACTTCAATTAAAAAAATTATAATGGTCCATGAAAATAGCAATTTTCAAATGTGTTATCTCCTTCCTTCTTAAGTTATTGTCTTATTACATACAGTATAATTGCATGATAACAGACATGAACTAACTCCACATAAGCAAGTAACACAGATGCAAGTTTGTGGAAATGCAGTATGCATACCCGTGTTAGTTCTCCAAAGTATGTTGTCACTGTACTGGACCCAAGTAAAATAAAAGCACACTAGGTCTTTAAAATTATAGTATAAAAATTAAAATTACAGTGCATAAAACTTATTGTGGTCTTACTTTATCTCTTTCTTTGGTACATTTCCTTTCCTCTGTTCTGAAGGAACACATACCCATAACTTTTAACTCTGTGTTTCTAGTGTATCAAAAGGAATTCAGATATATTTTGTTTGACAGGTCTTCCCAATTCACTATAAAATTTGTTAGCTTATCCTTGTCATTTTTAACAAGAAAAACTATTTTATCTTTCAGCACTTTTTTTTTTTTTTTTTTTTTCGATTCAGATCTTTCTGTTCATTTAGAGAAATACAAGAATATTTCTTAGTTAAAAGTTCCATAATTTCAAGATTTCCAATGGCACAGATCTGTCCCTTAGTTATGATGTCAGTTAAACCATACATTGAATAATTCTTTGACCTTTTACAGACTGGGACTTCAAAACCACTATCTTCTGCCACATAAGAGTATGTAGCTGGAGAAAAGTGAGGGAAAAAAAAAAAAGACAAAGTGGATGACAAAGTCTCCAAAATGATAAATATATATATTTTTTCATTTTCAGCAGAATAAACTGTTTTTCTTGGTATGAATATCAGGTCTAAAATCAATGGGAGCTAAGATCAATGGATTTAATGAGCACTAATGAGTTAATTGTCTAGCAGTTCACACAGAAGGGAACTAAGAAGAGCTCAGCAACTGTAAGATCAGCATACACATCCTCAGCAATAGTGGTGTCATGCTGCACAGAATAGTCTTCAACAGATGCTGTACCAACTGTATCCGCAACATTGGAGACCTTAACTCAGATGGAGGTCCAGACGAAAGACATAGCTCTGCAGGTTTCAGGCTTCAAGAAGCACCTTGGTCCTCTTTCCGAGGCTGGGACAGATGGCCTTCTAAACTCTAGGAGCTATGGTCTTGTGAGATATCGCTGCAAGATCAAGTCAGGAGTCTGCACAACACTAGATCAACTGGATCTTTTCTGAAACACTGGAATTTCAAGACAAACATGCATCTGAAGTGGTAAGACAGGCATAGACTGTGTCTATCATGTTGCAAAATGGAAATTCCCATCATGGCAAAGGCTGGAAGCCTGTCACCAGACAGGCTACTGCTCTCCCTGAAGGCTTGTAACTATTGCATAGCTTCACTGCCCTCATAGCTGAAGCTGGGATTGCTGTTGAAAGGAGCATCTCTGACAGCTGAGCCTGAACCATTCAGGGGCGCCAGAAGGAAGCAACAAGTGGTAGCAGTGGGAGACTCCAAGGGACAAAGGCTGCCATTTCTCAGCCCAGCCTATAATCTATAATCTGTTCAGAAAGGGCCCACATCCCTGAGATAGTGAAGAGACTCCTGTGTCTAAACTGACCTTTGGATAAATATCCCCTTTTGCTCTTCCTTGTCAGTATCAGTGATACTTCCAGGACCACCATTGATACTGACAGGAGAGGGATAAAAAGTGTCAAGCATAACAGCGCTGTTCTAGGGATGATGGACAAGGGCAAGGTGGTGTCTTCATGATCCTGAAAGTGAGAGGAATGTTCTTAAAGAGGACTGGACCATCTCATTGGGATAATGGAAGTATTGTGGCATAACTTACATGCCTGGAGCAGTGCAATGGATGCAGGCCCATGGTCAGAAAGATACTACACCCTCACTAAGAAGGTGTAGGTGACAGAATGGTTGGAGATCTTTTTTTTGGATGAGCTGAGAGCTTATAGGTCAGAGAGTAGCATCATGGGGGATACTATGATAACATCTACAGACCACGTGAATGAGAAGAAATAGATGAGTTGAAGTAGTTTTTTCTTTGGAAAACTGGAAGAAGCCTTGAGTTTGTAGGAATTCCAACAGGAATTTCATGAAATTCACCTGAGGGAAATGCTAAGTCCTGCCCCTGAGGAAGACTAATACTGCACATGCCAGAAACCACATGACTGGAAAGCAGTTTTGCAAAAAGGCACCTGCAGGTCCTGGTGGCCTCCAAACTGAACATGAGCAAGCAATGTGCCCTCATGGCAAAGAAGACCAGTTGCTGCTTGGGCTGCATTAAGCAGAACACTGGGCACTGACAGAAGGTTGTCTTTTCCCTCTATGCAGCACTGGTGAGGCCATATCTGGGTGCTGTGTTCAGTGCTGGGCTCTAGAGGACAAGACAGACATAGACTTACTGGACTGAGTCCAGCAAAAGACTTTATTTAGTGCAACTTTTGAAGAAGGGGGATTGAACTACATGATCTCCAGAGGTCCTTTCCAATCTCAATTATTCTATGATTCTGTCATATTGGACCTCTTCTCTGTCAAAGCAGCTTTCAAAGTTGCTTCTTACATGGAAAAAAAATAAAATAAAAATTGAATGTGTAGAATTTTGACAGAAGTAGCACCATGAATTTTCCTATAAGCAGCCATAACATGCTTGAAAATAACCCTTACATGCTAAAAGCATATGAACGCATATGTGAGCATCCTGTTTCCATTAATAGCAGTTCTTTAAAACCTAATAAGTGGAAAGAATTACAAAGAAATAAGCATCAAAATAAATTTAAAAACATGAGCACATTGACAACAGATGTTATTCCAAGGGTGAGAACTCCTGGTCCATAAACCACTAAATCAGTGAAACTTTTAAGTGAAATTTAGGAATGACATCAGTTAAGTAGTGTCTACACCTGCAAAATATATTTCACATTCATCTTGGTAATTACAAGACATCCATCACTTCTGAGTCTTGGCAACAAATTACATAAAGTTCACTGGACTTTCCAGTTTACATTACTTTACTGGTAACTCATTTCTCTTTTAGATAATTTCTATTGCTTATCTTATCATCATCTAGCAACAGATCATAAAAACAAACTAAAATCCTCTCCTTGCAGGATTACAATATCAATACAAAAACTAAAAGTGACAAATGTATAAATATTCATGAAACGTTTTATTTCAACATTGAACTACTTTTTATTTGCAATTACATTAAATAGTCTTTGAGCTATTTTAACAACACCATTTCCCAACAGCATTTCTGGTACAGGAAGAAAGCTATTATTTACCTGAAATAAGCAGAAAAAGGTGAATGAATTTATTGGACTGCCGTTATTGTTCTGTACAGATTATAGAGACTCAGAATTGCATGCATTAAACATGTGCATAAGTTTTATAACAAAACCTTACTCACCAGTAAAATAAAAATAAATATATAAAAAAAATCAATTGTAAAGACTCTGCTTCATTTTTTATTTAGACATTTTTAATCTCTTCATTTAGTATTATGCTTACCCCAAACAGAGAAGCAGAAGCTAATTAATTATCCATATCTGATAGAACAAAAATGTGTCTGTCAATGATATATTACTTGGGAGATTTACTCTTTCTTCCTTTTCCTGTTGATCATTCTCTCAAGGAAATTTAGAGTAGCAGGAAGAGAGAACAAGTGGTTCAGCAAAGACAAAACGTGTACTCCATTCTATCTGCATCTAATCAGATCAGGTAAGCATTGTTTAAATAATCTGATTAATTTCAGTGCCCACTTAGGTGAATAATAAGCAAGTCTACATTTGTATACCACTGAAATAAAATGTTATTCTTCCTTTTATATCATCTGTGTTGGATCTGCCTTTTATTTCTTTTCCCCATACATTTATATACTGGAATGCACTTGCAACAGAATAGCTAAGTAAGATAGTGCAGGACACGTACACATTCTACCTGGTGGAGAAAGGCTACAACAAATTGCCAGAAGACAGCCTAATACACAGACAAAAAAAGGGAATCTTTCATTCTCAGGAAAGAAAGTGAAGGAAAATAATATTAGAAGTCCTGACTTAAATCAGAAAATTGAGGTTTTGTTTGTTTGTTTGCTTACTTGCATGTTTATTTTGTTTCTTTTTTTTTTTTTTTATAATGATGCTAAGGGGTTTGGGGAGATTTGGGGGCATAACATTTCAAAAGTAGTATTTAAGCATTCTGCAGACATATCTACCAGGAATATTTTATTCTATATTTGATTTCCTACTTCTGTCAGAAGAGCAAAAAGAAATGACTAAAGCACATCACAGTTTATGAACCTGTCTATGGCCTAGACCTGTCACAAAAATACGTAAACTACTCAAGGTTGCAATGTACTGCCCAGGGAAGAAAGAAAAAATAATTCTTAATTGCTATATTTATTTATTTATAAATATTTAAAATAACTTAAGATACAACATACCTTATTTCTACTGAGTCCAGTATACCTCAAAATAATTCAAGAAAACAAACAAACAACAACTACAACAAAACACCTCTATCACCAACAAAGAACATCCCAGCCCTGCAACTTGCTTCGCGTACTGCAAACGGTAATTGCCACTTCAACCTTTCAACCTTTCTTACTTTCAGTACTTGGACACAACTTATTTTGGATATTTTTTTCCTTCACTTGTTTAAATTTTAATTCCAGTGTGGAACCTGATGGATGAAGTATAGAGCTTCTCTTACGGAAAGATAAATAGATCTGACACCTTTCTATTTACCAAGAACATTCAGCTTGTTATTGAGGAGTGAATTGACTATTATGCTATTCTGGCAAACATAAAGATACATTTTAAAAGGTATAATACCAGCTGCTCACAGAAATTCAACACAATTCAGCAACTTTTCATCTCGTGTTGTACATCTATTTTCTTTATCTCATCTAGCACATTCTCCTGCTGGAATAAAGACACTAAGAGACATCAACTGAGTATTAGTGGCAGACAGATTTCAACTGATTGCTTCTGAATAAGACACTGACAAAGAAAAGTATGAGAGCAAACCATCCCATTTTCATCTGAAAACACTACAAATATAATCTGTTGCAAAACAGTAAATGAAATGAGTTTACAGCATTAAAATAAAATAACATAACATAAAAAAATATTAATAAAATAGCTTCATGAAGAGAAGTCTTTTATATAAGGAGTTTTTGTTAATTCTACTTTGTTTCTATTATGTACTTAATAAAGTTAACAGTTTGAGGTTAATATAAACTACAATCTAAAAAAATTGCCATCAATTTCCAGTTCTTCTTTTAATTTGATTCTACTAAAGGAAGCAAATTAATTTATAGGAAGCAGAATAATTTATATATGAAAAATATGCAAAAATCTTTTATCTTATCCTGTAAGAAAACTTTCTGCCAAGGAAAGTCAATAGAAATTTTAAGAAAACAAACAAACAAACACATATATACAGTTTGAAATATCAGTGAGGAATAAAATAATAAAATAAAATAAAAATAATAATAACAATAATAATAATAATATACAATATACAGTATATAATATATAATTATATAATTAATAATAATAATAACAATAATAATAACAATAATAATAATATATTATTATTATTATTATTATTATTGTTATTATTATTATTATTATTATTATTATTATTATTATTATTATTATTATTATTATTATTATGTGGTGTTCATTAATGTTACTACATTACTGGACACTAATGCTTCCCCCATGGTTCTGAAGAAAAAATCAGCATTAAGAACAGATACAAAGGAGAGTACATATGAGCCATAGATCTGATTTTATGATTTTAATGAGCTTTCTAAAAATTTGTTGAGTACCCTAAAAGCTTATCAATGTTTACTTTAATTTGCATCTTATCAAATCTCCTCTAAGGCCTACTTATCAAGATCTTTTTTCCTAATTCACATCAAGAAGATGACTAGAAAACAAACAAACAAAAACATTAAGCAGCAAAGCAGAAATGTTGTAAATTCTGAAATATTATTTCATTTTCCTGACTATAAGTGAAGGCTTGATGATAAATAAATGTAATGTATTTCAACATTCTAATATGAATATTGAAGGTTCTTAAGTGTATTGTATTTCAGGGCAAGACTTATTTCATTTACAATTATTTGAATAAAGGTGGTTTTGTTTGTTTATTTGATTTTTCTTCCTTGTAAATACAGTCTTATATATACGCATATGCATACATGCACTTTAGTCTGTCATACACTGCAGGAGCTGAGACAAATATTGACAATTTGTGACAGAACAGTGGTAAAAAATATGGCTGTATGGAGAAGAAATATATGCCATCTCTGTTCTGCAACTTTTACGTTTTTAAGCAGAAGCCCAGAATCACTATCACAGCAGGAATTTAGAAAACTTACAGGATGTATAAGCACTTGCTCCTTCTGTCAAGACCTCTATTAGAATATTTTTAAGACTAACAATGTATTAGAATACAAAATAAATTGAACGTATTGGAAATACAATACAAATGAGTAGTAAGTGAGTGGTCACATTAAGTCAGAGTAAGTATTGCATAGAATTTCTGTTTCTTTATCCTTTACTGAGTGCAGTTTGTTATGCTCTCTGATAGGTAACACGGCTGGCTAGAACTGCTCCTTGGTTCTGCATCTGCCTAAAGAGGAAAGACTAAAGAGGGAAGGAAGGATAAGCCTTTCCAATGTATCTAAAAATATTATTACCACAGCATCTGAGTATTTCAGAATTAGCAATATATTAATTTACCTCAGAAACAATATTGTTCTCTGTTGAAATGTAAAGGATAATAAGAGTGGGAAAAACAACAGCAACAACAACAACAACAACAAAGACTAGAAACAAACTTGAAAAAGATAAGATATTATACCATTAATTTTCAAATTTGATACCAGGACTTGAACAAACTAAGCTCTAGTGATTCTAACATTCTGCAGTCACACATCACAATAGGCTTCAAAAGCTTTAGAATTCTTCATAATCTTGAGGATGCTTAGAAAAGGGAAATGAATCGCTGTTTACAAGGATAGTTTTTGCTAGTGATGCACAGTACAACTGATCTGTCAAACCAGCACTACTCTGTCTCTGTGTAAAATATCTAAATAGATATTTTAAGTGCTGAGACAACCTTTTTCATGATTTTGTTAGCCCATTTTCAATTCTTAGCTCTGACTATGTCTAAGATTTTTACCAGACACATGTAAAAGTTCCATTTTGTCTGCAGACATGAAGCTGGCAATGTAAAACAGACTGATATACTTACATGTGAAAAGTAGTGGTTGAAAGACTTCATATTCAGGAGTGATTTTTCATAGCTTACAAGAAACAAAGACAATCAAAATACTGCAAGAGAAGTTTTGAAGGATAAAAATCAGATTACTTCTTTTTATTCAAGACTTCACACGAAATCACACAGAATCACACAGAATTTCTAGGTTGGAAGAGACCTCAAGATCATCGAGTCCAACCTCTGACCTAACACTAACAGTCCCCACTAAACCATATCCCTAAGCTCTACATCTAAATGTCTTTTAAAGACTTCCAGGGATGGTGACTCCACCACTTCCCTGGGCAGCCTGTTCCAATGTCTAACAACCCTTTTGGTAAAGAAGTTCTTCCTAAGATCCAACCTAAAACTCCCCTGGTGCAACTTAAGCCCATTCCCCCTCATCCTGTCACCAGGCACATGGGAGAATAGACCAACCCCCACCTCACTACAGCCTCCTTTAAGGTATCTGTAAAGAGCAATAAGGTCGCCCCTGAGCCTCCTCTTCTCCAGGCTGAACAAGCCCAGCTCCCTCAGCCGCTCCTCACTTATATTTATATAAAATAGCTTATCTATTTCAGTATTTATTTTTTATGATTTACTGTTGATATTTAACTCATATTGCAAGTGATAGCTAGTTCAGTGGATGCAATGTTTCTTTCTTGTTTTCCAAGATTAAAACAAACAGGAAAATAATGTAATGAATCACGTGAACATCTCTTGGAACATCTCTTGATAATTACTAGCTTGCTTAATGATTACTAACAGAGCATAGCATTTTAAATATATATATTTTTTTCTTTCTTATTCTCTCTCTCTTTTTTTTTTTCTCTCTCTCTCTCTCTCTCTTGACTTAGTCCCAGCAGGTCAAGGGAGATGGGGAGGTGATTGCCCCCCACTACTCTTCCCTACAAGGCCCCACTTGGAGTCCTGCATCCAAGTCTGGGGCCCCTAGAACAAGAAGGATGTTGGTGAAGTTTGTTGATCTATTAGAGCAGGTCCAGAAGAGGGAAATAGAGATGTTCAGAGGGCTGAAGCACTTCTCCTATGAAGAAACGTGGAGAGACCAGGGGATGCTCAGCCTGGAGAAGAGAAGGCTCCAGGGAGACCTCATTGTAGTTTTTCAGTACTTTTCAGTACTTAAAGGGGGCTTATAAAAAGATGGAGAGCAACTTCCTGCTCAGGCAGATGATAATGATTTAAACTAAAAGAGGAGAGATTTAGATTTGATGTCAGGAAGAAATTCTTCACTCAGAGTGTGGTGAGGCACTAGAAGAGGTTGCCCAGAGAAGCTATGAATGCCCCATCCCTGGAAGCTTTCAAGACCAAGATGGATGGGTCTTGGAGCAACCTGGTGTAGTGTAAGGTGTCCCTATCCACAGGAAGGGCATTGGAATTAGATGACCTTTAAGGTCCCTTACAACCCAAGACATTCTACGATTCTATCACTCATGATTCTATGATTGATTCTATGATTCCATGATTAACCACTTACCTAATATTCAAGACTGATGCATTAACCATCAGAACATTCTTTCCTTCCTTCTCTACAGAAGGATGGTAAAGACATTCTGTTCTCTAAAGTCACTTAGTTTTGTTTCAGTTTTTGACTCCATACCATGTGAAGTGATGGTTAAGTGCTTTCCAAATATGCTGTACTTGCATGGTGAATAGGACATGCTGATACAGGAAAGTCCATCTGCCCTGTGGAGATGGATGTAAGTGTTGCTGCAAACAACTTGTCCACACTACCCTTCTTTTCTCTTATTCCTGAAAGATTACAGCCTACTGACTCTGGAATGAAACATCTGCTGACACACAAATGAATTCACGAGAAAGCAAAATTGGGTTCTGAAAGGAAACCAACAAAATGCTTGATTTCTTTTCATCTATTTGAAAGCATTTTGATTTTAGCAAGATATATTTTTTTTTTTTACGAAGAAAACAGAGTTGAAGAGAAGAAAAAAGAAGCCAGGTATAATTACAGTCATATCACCTCTTAGATAATATCTATCCTTAGTGTGAAGTATGAAATTTAGTTTTAAATGTCCTTCAGAGGAAATGAGATTACCATTCATTTCTATAACCTCATTAGGCACTTAACAAGATTACTTCTTCTATTTCCACAAGCTAAGGAATTATATCTGTCTTTCGCATATGTCTTGAGTTCTTGGCTGCAAAACAAGTAGGAAGTAAAATTTAGATCTCTCAACTACATAAATCTCTCCCACTACATGTGAATCAGTCACTGATATAACAAAATCCTACCTGTTTATCACAGTGTAGTTCAGGCTTGTGATGTCAGGAATCCTTAATCTACTTCTTATAAGGTAATACATTTATGAAAATTACTCATATAAAATAACTATTTTAAGATGTGTGCTTGTTTTGCAAGTATGATCTTAGATTAAACTGAGTGGAAAGGATGGTTGAGTTTTGTGAACTTACAAAAAAAAAAAAAAGAAAAAGAAAAAAAAACAGTTTATCACTCTGCAGTTGTTGCATATGTCTAGAATTTGAGAGAGCCAATGTATGAATGTAAGACAGCACAGTCTTCTCTTCAGATCATCTGAAGATATATCACTTACTTATTGCTTCTAAAATCTCTCATTTAAATCTACTGCATCAATGATAATGAATTTTGGAGGCAATAGACTACTTGATACCTTCCACTTTTCTTTTTTTTTTTTTCCCACACAAAGCATCCGAAAAGACTACACAAAGTATATCCAGTAAATGCAGCCACTGACTGGAACATAACATATGTACTAATGCTTATTAATTAGTGATTTATTTGCTTTCTAACCCATTGCAAAAAACTAGTAATTGTCCTCAAACAGTCATGTCCAACCAAACCATCTTCTATGAAGTATGGCAGTGCTGGATTTTAAGTTCCCTTACAATTATCATTACCCAAGAAGATACTGTATCCTGATATGAGCACATTATGAATCATGAAAATGCTAGAAAGAGTAATACTTAATAGGCATAGAGGTGAATGGAATTATGTATATATACAATATGTATATACACGTATACATATTGTGCCAGGGGAGGTTTAAGTTAGAAATTAAGGAGACATTTCTTCTCAGAAAGAGTAGTCAGGCATTGGAATGGGTTGCTCATTGAGATGGTGGCATCACCATTCCTGGGGTGTTCAAGGAAAGATTGTACCTGATGCTTAGGGACATGGTTTAGTGGGTGACACTGGTAGTAGGGTGATGGTTGGACCAGATGATCTTGAAGGTCTTTTCCAACCTTAATGATTCTATGATTCTATTATTCTGTTTTAGCATGCACACCTACTTCAAAAAATTAAAGACTGGGTTGAAATAGCCTCTGAGGGATTTTTATTTCTGTTCTGTATGGCTGAAATCCAGCAGTACAATGTTTTTCAGGGTCCAGCAGAAGAACCCATACACTGCATATAGTGAATATTGAAGAATATTGCTCTGGAGAGACAACATGATCTACTGGTGAACTGGGGATGGACTCAAATTCATTTAGGATGACCACAATAATTATTTGCCTAATTCCTAGATTGACCTTTCTAAGAGAATGTGTTAACCAAACTTTCTCTTCCTAGGACAAAAATCTTGTGGCACAGAGAATCATTGTTTCAAGTACAACTGCTTATATTTTTTTCCAAGTCTAGAGTTACCTAATGTCCATGTGGATGACAGCAATTCAGAAATGATCTAGGCACTGTCAGTTCTGTTTTTCCTCAAACTCATGGTGCTTAGTTGCCCAAACATCTTGAAGGAGAACTTACAGCAACATTAGAAGTTTCTTAGGAGCAAGAATGTGTTTTGTTTGTTGGTTTCTTAAAATTCAATGAAGAGCTATGTTGAATGTTTTCCTTTGAGTGAATTGAAAGAAGACATTTCACCAGTGCCATGGCATAATCTATGACCTTTTATTTCATGAAGAACTACTTATTTTATTTTATTTTATTTTATTTTATTTTATTTTATTTTATTTTATTTTATTTTATTTTATTTTATTTTATTTATTTTATTTATTTTTTCCAGAAAACTCTTTCTGTGTTTTAACACATATGACAATTTGTTTCTCAAGGAAAACAGCAAAATGTATTACAAGACACACACTAATTTATGGAGGACAACACACATTTTTCCAGTTCAGTAATATATTTCTTACTCATAAAGAGTACGTGTGTAGTGCATTAATCAGTATTTCACTTATACTTCTGTTCAGTTCTACTTTCCATAGTTTGCATATTTATTTATTTATTTATTTTTAATCCCTATGTATTCTTTTGTCATAATCATAAGTGCTGGAATCCACTAGAAAAAAAAATTATATATATTGAATATACTATTAGAAATGTCCATTGTTATTATTATTATTATTTTACACAACCTTTGTGCATTTTATTCTGAGTTTTATACATCCTAGATAATTATAATGCACAGATACACAGGAGGAATAAATTCTTTTCTTGAATACAGGACAGCTGCTTCTGTTTAACTACAGGACACAGTTCATAAGAGACATCAGGCTAAGGATGCAGCCTTAGGTGAATTACTAGATATTGCCCTTTTCCATAGCAACTTTGAAGAAAATAACTGAGAATCTCAGCAGTTGGAATCCACAGTAGCTGGATAGATAAGGACACCCCTCTGAGCTAAAAGACACAGTAATAAATACCTGGAACTGGACATAGAGTATACAAAAGCAGAGGACTATTTTACTTAAACATAGAAGCAGATTAAGGCAGTTTAATAATATTAGCTTACTATTTAATAATATTAGCTTACTATTACAGTAATATTAGCTTGTTTTGAACTCAGGCACACTAATACAGCATAGTTGGTGAAAAACACCTGAGAATTTTTGTACCTAGTATTCCAGTAAAAGTACTATTGTCATTGCTAGGAAGGCCTCAGGTCTTACAGTAACTATGCCTAATGTTAACTGTGCATGGCTTCAGTCCTGGTCTGTCAGGCTTGTTATTGACTTATTGTATGAAACGACACTTGTTATCATGTCTCCTGTTACAGTGTGGAGCTTTACTGTGGGACAGTAGCAAATCCTTAAAAAACATAGTCACAGGCTCAAAACAGAAGCCCAAAACTGTAAACATGTTCATTACTGGGCAGAATTAAAGAAATGCAACCTCAAGAACTAGAACAAGATTCCTTTTTAAGCACAAGGAAAGAAGCAGCTAAGAGAAAAAGCAAGCAAACAAACAAAAACATCTAGGCAGAGTAGAAGGCACCTGCCATAGCCTGGGAAAGTAACATGTTCATGCCCTGAAGCCAAGGAGTAAGAACTGATCTTGTACAGGAGACCATCTTGAAATGGGATAAAAGGGAGAGGAAAGATGTTCAGTTTTGACTTCCGTCATCAAAGAGTTCTTGTGTCCGATCACCCGGACCTCAGCAACTAAAACCATCAAGAACAGCAACAGCTCTCAGTGTAAACAAACAAACAAACAAAAAAACACCCACAGCATCAGGCTTTGAATTCTCACAGATAATTTAAGAAAAGCTTCTTAAGTACTAGCTCCTTTGAATATGTATTGATGAAAATGTGTAATGAATAAGAATTAAAGTGTTATTCTTCAGTTTAAAATTGCTCTGATTTCTTTTTGAACATTCCTATTGCAGCAATCTCTGATTACCTAATAGGAATAGGTATATATCATCTCTCTGTATATGTACATGTATGTCAATATACAAACATATATAAATAGTTTCAAGACATGAATGGATATGTCATGTAGAAATTTAGTTTTTGGGCCTGGTGATAAATTTAAGATCCAGCAGATTAGAAATCCAAAATTTTCACTTATCTCAGTCTTAAATTTGTGACACCATTTTGGCTGGAAAAGACCATTGGAGATGACAAAATCCAAATGAATTCCCAGAGCAGGCCCAATTCTATTAGGTTGAAATCAAGTTTTGAACATCTCCACAGCTGCAGATTCCACTCAGAGAAAAGCCTATATTCATCTGTTGCAGCCAATAAATCATGTAAGTAAGCTTTCCCATCATATGTCTGTAACCTGAAAAACAAAAACAAAAACATACTTTTGCAGCTGTGCATTGACTAGTGATTTCCCCTTTTTCCCATTTTGTGCACTTACATGTTTTTAAAGACAGGCTCATGAGAAGGACGTGCTGCTTTAACAGGAGAATAATAAGACCATCTTTCATCACAGTATCTCCTATGCTTTTGCTTCTTTTCAGGTTAAGAGAATTCTTCACTGAACAAAGTCAGTTCAAAGTTTTCCTGCTTAGACTACCAAGTCCCTTTGGTAGCCTAGTCATTACTCTCTAATCTACAGGAATCTTCCTGAGAAATTTTCTAATCTGGAAAAAGCTTCCTGCTAGGTACAAATGAAAAAAGTCACCAGAAATCTTCCCCAACAGCAGCTAGTCACCAGAAGATGATTCCTGAGAAATTGTTTTCTGAAATTGGAAAGTCTGGAGAGCTGCTGAAATAGCTGCCATGTCTCTGGTAACTAACTCTCTTTGCTCTGCCTGCTACAAGATCCAAACAGTAATTCTTAATTTAGCCATGGGCTAAATTAATGGACTTGGTGTCCCAAGTCCATTCTTGCTCAGAGAAATGACAACAAATTCAGATCAGGCTGTTCAGGGCTCTGCCCAATAGTGTTGGGTTGAATTTGGCCAGCCACCATATGACTACCCACCTGCTCTCTCATTCCCTTTCCTCAACAGGTCAGGGGGAGAAAATAAAATGAAATAGCTTGTGGGTGAAGATAAAGACAGGGATATGACTTAGTCGCTTAAGAGCAAAAGAGACACAACTGTGTGCCACTGACATCCAATACACCAGTGGTGTCTTAAAAACCTCCAAGAACAAGGATTCCACAATATTTCCAACAACCTGTTCTAATGCCTAATTCTCCTTACTTTTTTTTTTTTTTTTTTCTTTTTTCTTTTTTCTCCACTGTTATACCAAACTGGAACATCTTTTGTTTCCATTTATGCTGTTGTCTCTTGTTCTGCTCCACTCCCTCAGCCTCTTCTCACGTGGCAGACAGTCCAGCAGAGAAACTATTACCTAGTGTTTCTTGTCCAGATAACAAATATTAACGTGTTTATTGTACTGTGGGGTTGGGGTGGGGGTGGGGGGCATGAGCAAGACTGAAGACACTCTTCCAGATACGGGCTAATGACAGCTGAGCAGCTGAGTGAAAAAGAATAGTCACTTGCCTCAATCTTCTGGCAGTGTTATTGTTCATACAGCCCCAGGTACAGTTTTCCTTTTCTGCTAAGGCACACCACTGCCTCATGTTTAGCCAGTATCTGCCAGGAGCCCTCAGGTCTTTTCCAGTCAGTCACCAGCCTGTCCCAATGTATATGTCTTTGTTAAATTTCATGAGATTCCTCTTGGCTCATTCCTATGTCCTACTCAGGTCCTTCAGAATGATGGTTCTGTCCTGGAGCTTGCTGAAAATATCATCCAGGGATATTGTTATTTGCAATCTTGATTGCATTATGTTGCCTCCCCTAATTAAAGAGATGAAGAAGATACCTGAATTTGTAAGACAACCCTAGATACGGTATGACCCTTAACATGATCCTTTAAGCTCACTGCTTTTCTTTTTTTCTCACACATAAATAATCATTTCACCACAGAAGGCAAACAGGTTTAATTTCCTGATTTATTCCTGGTATATTCATGCTGGTTATGCTTAATTACCTGCTTCTTTGTGCCCAGAAGTGGGCTGTGTTCATAGACTGTCCAAAAGACTGAAGCAAGGTTGACTGGCCTCTATTTCAACAGACTATATATATCTTTTTTTAAGATGTTTGTATCATTTTCCTTTCACCAGTCATCTTAGAGCTTCTCTCTCTGTACTACCAGAGAGGCACTATAGAGAGTGATGAGAGAATCTTTCTCACAGCCCTTAGATGAAGCCCATCTGACCCCAGGGTCTTGTATGGGGTTCTGAAGAGATTTCAACCTGCATAGATCCTCCTCCATTGCTGGTATCTCCTCTGCTCCTGAATTCTATCTCTAGAAACGTAAGTGTGGGAAACCTTGTCAATGAGGGCCAAAGCAAAAAAGATATTTACACCTCTGTCTTCTCCTCTGTTGTCACTAAATCATGCTCTCCATCTGGCAGCAAGCCTGTACTTTGTTCATCCTTCTACATCCTTCTAGCAGTAATAGCTCTTCTTTCCCTTGAGTCACTTACATATTTCAACAGCAGCTTAGCTGTTTTATATTTTTCTTTTCCTAGCATTATCCTTTCATCTCCATAACCATATTTTCACATTTTTCCTAGATCACCTGTCCTCACTTCTTCTTGTATATCTCTGTTTTGCAGTGAAGCTCTGCTGCAAGACTCCTGGTCAGCCAACCCAGCATCCTGATACATCTACTTGGTTGGTTGATAATTGGGATACAGCAAAGCTGCAGGGAAACAAAGACATCTACAGATTTTTAAGTATATTTAGTAAAACAAAAACAAAAACAAACAAACAAAAAACAACTATCTAAAATTGCAAAATATTTTTCAGTAGAGAAATACACTCTTCAGCCTTCTTCCTACTGAGTAAAAATAATTAATTTTAGAGATTAAGTAAAGATTGAGATCCCACAAGATAAATTGCAGCCTGCAGAAATACTGAATATTGTTGTGAATCTCATTAATTTTGCAATATATTTTTATAAAGGTCGCTATAGTCAATAGCTGAAATATCAGCAAACTATGAGGTGGCAATGATAACTTTAACAAAGAGAAGGCTGAAGCCTGCCACCCCCTACTCATTCCATTAATATCACTAAAGTTAGTCAAAGCAAGAAGGATACTTGTTTTGTTTTGTTTTGTTTTGCTGATTATTTTTTTTTTTTTCAATTAGAAGGTTTATATTTGTAATCTTTTTGAGCTTCAACATTTTTCATTAAATCTGTAATACTGACTTCATTTGGAGACCTTTCAAGCCTTTTACTCAGTTATCCATCAAGCTGTACTACATTGAGTTGTCAGAGGAAGCATGTAATGAGTAAACTTTTCAAAAAAATAACAGATGTTAATGTTTTTTGACTAGGAAATATTTTCTTATCACAAAATTATGAGATGCCTTTAGGGCTGTTAGTGAGATATAAACAAAATTCATCAAACTAGATTCCTTTTTCATCTTAGAAGGAGCTTCACAAGTTGCTCTCCATTCTGTTCAGTATCTCTAGAATAGCTATATTTTACTACATGATTAAGATAGTAATAATACATAATAGCAAAGAAAAAAAAAAAGGAAAAAAAAAGACAGAATAAAGGTTTTCTTTTGTTTGTCCCATTGAAATACAGCACCCAGTGAAATTTAAATGTTGTTAGAGCTTTTAAACTAGACTAGATTTTTTCTAAAATATCTATTCAAGATTCACCAGTTTATAATTCTTAACTATTCATGGACTAGTATTAGAAAAGTGCTGTCTCTTTAAGTAGGAGCAAGCTTTGACCGTGGGCTGATGCTTCTTAGTTCCTGGTGGTTTCCCTTATCCTGGCATGGTTCCTGGGGCTTCCCCTGCACTGTTTTGGACTGACTTCATCTGAGGTGATAATAATCTATTGGCTACTGTGTGGATTCTTGCCAACTGTGAGTCCTAGATTTCCAGTCCTACGCAGGAAGTAATGAATGAATTCCCTGTTTTGCTTTGCTGGTATGCACAGCTTCTGCTTTACCTCTTGGGTTTATCCTAGCCAACAGTTCTCACACTGTTACCTTTCTGATTCTCTTCCCCATCCCATCAACTTGGGGAAACTGAGCACGTGTCTGTGTGGTGCTGAGCTGCCTACTGGAATTAAACTAGAACATATACCTATACCTACACCCATACCTACACCTAAATTCTTTATGCAGATTTTTAGCCTGTAGTGCAAGAAGAGATGTTATTAAATATTTTAAGATGAATGTAGACACTTGGCTTTATTGCATCTTCTACTTGCTCAATCTCTTACTTGGTTCAATGATGGACCAAGAAACAGATTATACCTCTATTTCCTGCCTTATCTTTTGGGGTAGATAGGGATGCTAAAAACTCATTTAAATTAGCAGCCTTTCTGCCAAGGAAGGCTAAGATATATTCCATAAAGCAGTGAATTTTGTAAAAGATTACACTGAAGACACATTTATGCCCCTATCTGTGATATAACAACAAAAACAAAACAACAACAACAACAAAAACACCTTATTCAGGGACAAGCTGTATGTAAAACTTGCTGATTTTGAGATTGGTAGAATGTGGGACAAATAAATACCAGACAAAGCACAGAGTTTCATTATGGTCATAAATAAGCTGTTCTGTAAATGAGAGTATCTTTGACACCTGTTTCTGAAGCTCTTGCTTCTTCCTTTCTGCATTGTTTCATAGAAGGTAGGAATAGAGACACATTTCTTCACACACATTGTCTATTCTTTTCCTGCACTGAGAGAACCTAACACAATAAAGGTTTTATTTTTTACTTTTTTTTTAAACAAACAAACAAACAAACAAAACAATAACAACAAAAAAACTAGCATACAGCTTATATACAGAGATATAGAGGGAAAAAACAGGGCAGCTCTTCCCAATCTCCTTTTGCAATAAGTAGGGATGAATCATAGATTACAATAACTACATACTCTGAAATCCTATTCATTTAAAATGTTAGGACAAAGAATTTAATAGAATTTAATGTTTGGAAAAATCTTTCTTTGTTCCTCATGTTTTATGTAAAAACAGGAAGACTTGGAACCAGGAACATTTTCCACTGTAAATCTTTAAATTCAATTAATAGATTAATTTCTATATGAAAATACTATTGAAAATATGACTTAGTAACATTAGATATATAATCCAAATTGTTATTTCCTTCTAAGAATTGTGATACTTTAAAAATATCTAGGACCCAGATCCATAAAAGATAATTGAAAAACCTAGAGTCCCATTTAGGGTGAATTTATGGAAATCCAAAAACATGTGATTTAAAACATGACATAGCAGCTGATTTCAGAGTGATCATTAGAAAAAAAATAAGCATGTTAATTCCTACATTCACAATTGCATTGTGCCCTCTCAGATCTTGTGTATTTATTACTTGAATATCCACACGTTGGATTTTATTTATTAATTCTTCAATGACACATATTGTCATTTGTAAGCTGGAAGCCTCAGATGGTATCAAATCCCTTGTTGAAGGCATTTAATATTGTTGCAATAGCTAAATAGGACACTGTCGTTCAAATCCACAAAAAGAAAAGAGCAGGAGCAAAGACACCATAGAATCATGAGCTTTACTATTCAAAGTTTATGTCTGAAACATTTTTCATGATCTGGCTTATTTTCTTTGTGCAAAGCATTATTCTCACTAGGCTGTTAAAGGAAATTATAAAAGATAAGTAGAATTGTAACAAAGAAAACACAATATTAAATGTAATTTTAAGACAGAAACCTTAAACGTTCCACTAATCTATGATTTTTTTTTCTCACCATCTATTTAATATAAGCCCTGCTAATTTTGTTTGAAAAACATTGTAATTATATTTTACATAAAACATATGGATACTCAAAATCAGATTTTTTTCAATGTCACTTAAAGACACATAGAAAATAATAATTTCCAGAACAGGTGTATGAACTCTTAAAGTTATAAATATGTAAAATTTTGTTGTACGTAGCCTTATAGTGCAGTAATTATGTTGTTGCCAGTGTAATAGGCCATAAACTTTCAGTAAAGCCAGTAAAATGGGTCTCAGGACTTGTAAGGTTCCATCTGGATATGTTTTGACCTGCATCTAACTTTGTTCTAACTGCAATTATTTAATTGTTAATTGACTATTACCAACATTGTTTGTTCTTTTGCCTAGCTTGTACAACTAGTCTATCTTTTTAAGTGTATAAAAATATACTAGCGTATCTTTCAAAATATCTTTAACAGTAACAGAAGAATGAGAAAGTATGCAATGTATGTAAAAAACACACAGTGTAGAGTAGCTTTGGATACTGGTGGAGCTGGAGACCAATGAAAGAGGAGCAAGGTATAGTATGCGTCAGAAAGCATATAAAAATGATGCTAAGCAGACCCAGAAGTTTGTATGTTTTGGTTTTAGCTGAATATAGTTTTAACCATCAAGTCTTAGTACCATTATAACTGGACTAATAACAAATCTTTGTTAAGACTGTGAAGACCTAAATTAGACTAACACCACATTCCTGGCTATAAGGTGTGTTTGTCTGAAGAGAACTCAGAAGCCCACAGAGCTAGACCTCTGAAACACAGGAGTGATTTATACCAAATTGAGTGCATTTGTGATTTAGGGATGTTCAAAAGTAAATAACTACACATTACATGCATAGTACCAAGAACAAATCATTAAGACCATACAAACCAAGAGTTAACACTACTATCCCAGCAGTCCCACAACAAACCAAAAGTTAGATCGGATTTATTTTTGTTGCAAAATGCAAAAAGATCCATAATCTTGCAGGCAATACTCATGCCTCAGTATATCATAGTACCATTACACATATGTTTTGTGATGGACCTACTTATGTTTTCTTTCATGCTCTGTGCATGCTTCCCACCATGGGATGGAGAAAGGATTGGTGAATTTCTTTAACAGGCTATCTGGTCATTCTGGCCAAAATGCTGAGAATAATTCGTATAGGACTTTAGGATTATGAAATAAAACTGACAACTTTCTTTCTTTCTTTCTTTCTTTCTTTCTTTCTTTCTTTCTTTCTTTCTTTCTTTCTTTCTTTCTTTCTTTCTTTCTTTCTTTCTTTCTTTCTTTCTTTCTTTCTTTCTTTCTTTCTTTCTTTCTTTCTTTCTTTCTTTCTTTCTTTCTTTCTTTCTGCCTTCCCTCCCCCCCCCCCACCCCCCTTCATTAATAAGGTAGTTCTTGCTTTAAGGAGAGTTCAGTTTGGAATTAAACAACTCACATTCTCCCAGTCAAACTGTGGGTGTTTTAGTGTATGTCTGGTTCCCCATGGTCACCAAGGGAAACAGTGCTGGTACTCTACACCAGACAGGAACCCAAATTTTCAGCATGCTTACATAGTGGTAAGCAGCTTTCAGATTCCAGTTTTCAGGGCCTTGGCATAATTACTGGTGTCTCTGTACAAACACTGTTTAGAGAGCAGACAAAACATTTCCTTCTAAAGACATGCTGGATGGAGAGGAGAGGAGAGGAGAGGAGAGGAGAGGAGAGGAGAGGAGAGGAGAGGAGAGGAGAGGAGAGGAGAGGAGAGGAGAGGAGAGGAGAGGAGAGGAGAGGAGAGGAGAGGAGAGGAGAGGAGAGGAGAGGAGAGGAGAGGAGAGGAGAGGAGAGGAGAGGAGAGGAGAGGAGAGGAGAGGAGAGGAGAGGAGAGGAGAGGAGAGGAGAGGAGAGGAGAGGAGAGGAGAGGAGAGGAGAGGAGAGGCTGACAGACAAAGCTGAAATAATTGGAAAAGATGTTTTGAAGAAGAGTAGCAGGTTCTGTGTCTAGAAAAGACATCTCTATTCTTCCACTTAGTAACTTTAGTGGCATCACATAAAAGGCTTTGTCTGTTTTTGGATGTAGCATAAACCTCAATCTGAAAAAGTTAATTTGGACTAAAGAATCAGAGAAATGTGTATGCCAGAACTTGAAAGGATTAAGAATTCTTATTCTGGGTTATGTCTAATGGTTTATCAAAAAATGATCAAACAGATCAAACAATAACTGGCCAGTCTGAAAGTTCTTATTGCCAGGAAGATGTGGGGAATTTCCATTCTTCCTGTTTATCTGGATTTTTAAAATACAAATATAATCAGTTACCAAGACATATGGAAATATTATCATTTGATTTGCACATATTTTCCCATATATCCCCTTGCCTATTTTTAATCAATACATAAGAAACATACAAAAACATATATTTTTTTTAGTAATTTTTTGCCTTATTGCTTAAATTGTGAAAGGCACATCACAGCAGTGAGTCAGACATTGCCAAATCACCACTACTTTAGACTGTCCATTTAAAATGATAGGAATGCCCCCTAGAACATTTTTTTTTTCTTTCTTTCTTTCTTTTTTTTTTTTTTTTTATTTTTCCTTTCTAGTTCATGGAGTATTTTAGAAGAATCTTACTTCCCCTTGGCCTCTCCCTACCACTAATCCATTTCATAACAATGACCAAGAAGGCTGACAGCTAATCAATGCTTATTTTGTACTTAACTTGTTATTCTATGAATAATATAGCATGTCAATCATTGAAAAATGATGTTCTATTAGCTATCATTTACCCATTTGTCTTAAAATCAGCAGACTCAAAAATTACATTCCATGCAGTGACATTTGAAAGCCACGATCCCACATCCTGATTTTTTTTTTTAATTTTAATTTTAATTTTTTTTAGGAATGAAAGGTATTTTATGAGACTGAATACATTTTAAGTGCAAGAATGGGAAAGTTTTATATATATATGTGTGTGTGTGTGTGTGTGTGTGTGTGTAACTATGCAGTCTGATTAGTACCACCAGACGGAATCACTAGCAGCTGCACTGAAGTCAAATGGATGGTACAACATATGAAACTTCACAGAAATAAAATCAATATTTTATACAAGATTATGGTTAAAAATTTGGGTATAATTTAAGTTTTCTTTTATCTAATGTTTTTGATTTATGATTGTGAGAACAGATTAAACAACTACTACAGTTTTTTTTTGTTTGTTTTTTTTTTTAAACAGGGAATTTGTATCATATATTTCCAGACCAACCCACTTCTGAAGAAAGTTTTCTTTTATATATGCAATTCAGACTCAAGTAAAGCTCTAAATAATTTTATTAAAAATATATTTAAAAACTGTTTAAACCATACAACATCTGTATTTGTTGTATATTTGTTGTAAGTTCACAAACATCTTCATTTTCAGCCATAGAAGGTATTAGATAAGCGTAACTGAAATATGAATCAGACGGGGTAAACATCCCCTTAAAACTTGACATGACATGGATCATCTGACAATACACTTGTCTATACTGTGTATCTATCAGTAATAAAGGGAAGTTATATATATATATATATATATATATATATGTTTACAAAAAATAGTAAGATATCATCTTAGTACAATTTAAGATATATATTTTTTATCTATTAATTTCTAGATTTTCACTCATTTAAAACTGCTTCGTTATATCTGATGTGCTTTTACGTATTTTTATATTTTAAGTTAAATAACTTCAAATGCAGGTAGGCATATCTATTTGTAAAGCCATCTGCGTACAGCTTGATTTGGCACAGTTCTCAGTGGTGCAGAATATGTGTTTAGGTGATGCAGGTGCAAATGTGGCTTTGAATTAATTTATTATTGAGTTTCTTTGGCACTGGAGAGATTCAAGAAGCATTTTAAGTTTCAGCAGCTTTTTCTGACTGCTGGTAAAAGCCATAGACTTGTCTAGATTCTTCAGAGATTATTATATGATATCCTTGTTCTTTAGTATCCTTCTTCATTGGTACATTGCTCAACCATATTCAGCACCTGTGACTATCATTCACTACAACTGTTCAAGAAACCCGGAAGACCATATATAATGACTGTGATTATTCACCAGCTAGAACAAAATTTTTTAACATTGCTCTTGGCACCACTATGAAGGGGTCAGGATGGGAGGTAGGGACCTGAAATCTTGTATTTAATGAGAAAGCATTTCCAGTTAAGAGCTACTTTCAGCATTTCTTAAATCTCACTGATACTCAGTGAGATTAAGAGCAGGACCTGATTATAACCAGTTCAAGAGCTTAATTTCACAGAAATATTTTGGTGTTTTGGAAGAAGAAATAAACAATATTTTACTCTCTTTGATTTGAGGAGTAGCCCTTAATAGTATTTGTGCCTTTACTCCTGTCCAAATTACAAAATTATAATTAAATTTCATTACCTCTCTGTCTTTGGTGTTTTTTTTTGTTTTGTTTTGTTTTTGTTCTTTTGTTTTCACATATTGCTGCAAAAATAAACAAAGAAAAAAATACTAACACAAAATTTCAGAAAGTGGAAATAAAAGGAAAAAGTAAATTAAGACTTGAAATAAATGTGACGGCATTCCTCTACTAAATAATCTTACTGGTATTTCTACATGGAATTCTCAGAGAATTGAATATTATTATAACTGATGTCCCTGATGTATCTTGTCTTAGCATAATTTTATGATTACTCTGATTGTCAACACTGCTATGGAAAGGGTATTCTAACCACAGTCTTAATGAACTATGTGCTTTGCCAAATAAGATACAGTTAGTGTCCTCACTCCTAACTTAACTACCTTAAATATAAAAGAAGATGAAGGATACGAAAGAATACAGATGGAATGAGGTGAAAAAAATTATCAAAATTGTGCAACATATCAAAAAAACTTGAATTAAATCCTTATCTTCGAAGGCTAATATCTTTCTTAATCATATCCCTCTATCACAATATCATCTTTAGGTAGTGGTAGTGGCACACTTTTTTGGGGGAGGGAAGTTGTATAGGTCTTTTTTTTTTTTTTTTTTATGTTTAACAGTTAAAGTTGAACAATGACCAGTATATTCAGGTCACTGTAAACCACCTGCTTTGACAGATCATGCAAGGGAAACCACAGTGAGGATCTCATCCTACCAATGAGTGTCTTAGGGGAGAGCAGCAAGAGAAAGAAGCAAGTTATAGTCACTTGCCTATGAAAGCTCACTTCTCAGCTAATGGAAGCTAATCTTTCTTCTTGATCTTGAGGTAAGACAAACTGAAGGCCTGTCCAACACCCATGTCTGTTGCATTAACTGTTTCAAGATGTAAAGACTGAATTCCTTTTATTTTAACAAAACAAAATGAATGAACCATTGAATATGAAACTTGGTAAGAAAATGAATGTCATTTTAACCACCTGCTTAGTTTGGTGCATCAAATATATTCCAGATAAAAGAGATCCTTTATATAATGATACTATCAGTGCTGGAAAGGAGGTGTATGGGGTTGGGGAGGTGGGGGAGTTTGGAGGTTTTTTTTTGGTTTGTTTGTTTGTTTGTTTTAGGCTATTTTCTACATACTATTAAACCTGTGCAGCATAGAAGAGCTATAATTGGGAGAAAGTATATGCCCCAAGACTATCTAGATAAAATTCTGCTCCTGCCTGAAGTGACTGACAGCTATGCAGTCTTTCTACAGAATTCAGGCCTCTACAATGACAATTACTTGATCAGACATAAAATATGCCAATTACCTGCTTGTTTAGCAACAGATAGTGGTCCATGTAAGATGAAAGGACTAGTAGTGTCTTAACTTTACATCAGGGACAACTCTTACACATAGACATTTTCTGTGTGTATGTATGTGCATACATACATAACAAAACATGAGTGTGTGTTTGTGTGTGTATACATACTGAATGATATATAACACCCAGCAGTATTCTACACTTTTGCAATTGTGTAAATGTTAGTTGCCATAGCAGCAGGGCATTGCACTGAGATATGAGTAGTCTTGCCTTAATATGATTTTGATCATCAATTTCTGTTGTAAAATAATATTAAACTGGAAGTCAATAATAAGTAAAAATACCTCTCTAAGCAGTAATTGAGGATGTTAACAAGATGATCAGCAGGAAGTATTAACCAGTATTTAACTGTCAACCGTGTCCACTAGAAAGCAGTATAACACTGAAAGCTACTGATTTTTACTAAAACCAAACCTACCAAACAAACAAAAAACAACAACTCAGTAGAAAATAGCTCTCATTTCAATGCAGAACCAGTCATCTTAATTGCATGCAAAATAATTTGCTCTAATCTTCTACCTTTTAAGGTCTTTGTTCCTAACTTCTAATTAGACATTGTTTAATGCATCCCTTGTCTACAGGACCCAGAGACTAGAAATGATGTGTTGATACAAATCTCCCCCCCACACTATCACCTCATGCAGGTAAAGCTTTACTTACAAGCTTACATGCAGTGGGAAAAAAAAAATAATAATAATAAGGTAAACAAAAACCTAGCAACCTACCGTAGAGAGAAAGGTCAATTATAATGAAAACAATGGAAGATTTATATAATGAATATATTGTGCCTGATGGGCATCATCTGCCAGTTTCTTTGTAATTGTTTAAGCAAATGTGAATCATGTTAAAACTAAAAAACTGCATGGAAAAAAAATGCTTAATTTAATCTTGTAGAAAAGTGCTTTTATGACTTCGGAGCAAGGATGTTGAAGTATTGAAACAGAACTCAGTGAAATTTATGCAACCAACTAGCACAATCATTTTTGGAAGTGGAAGGTAGCTTGTCATGCAAGATTTACATCCAAATAGCCAAGTAATAAACAACTCCATGGAACCAAGAATTTCCTCTTATTATATCATTTACCTAAACACATATTCATATCCTTTTGAAAATTCTGACTACAGAGCATACAAAGATTTTTTAAACTTGCTGCTGTTCTGATTACTAAAATCCTGGTAGGACCATGCACACACACACACACAATACAGTACACTCAAAGCTGTTTTTCTTAGCATGAATTCCTGATGGCTTATAAAGAAATACTCCAATGAATAAAAAAGCAATGATCTCAATTTGTCCACACATTTCAGACATATACACTGTTGTATATGTTACTTATTTAAATATGAATTATATTTTTATGAAAACAAGAGGCATAACATTACAACTTAGACTGATTTTTTTTTTTGGGCGTATGTTCTACCAGCTTGTTCTACATTTTCTATTAGATGATTTCTACTTTAACCTCTAACTTTTAAAACTGTGTGTGTGTGAACCGATCTGTTAAAACATATTTCCCAAAAAGTCATACTCAGCAGTCTACACAGGATAATGTGACAAAGACAGCACATATTGTAAAGATCTATATGCTCACCATGTTTAAGATTCATTCTTCAAAACAATAACAATGAAAAATTTATCCTAGTAAACAGTTCTGTGTTGTTTTTTTTTTTTTTTTTTTTTTTTGTCTTTGTTTTTGTTTTAATGTTTCAAATAGTCTACTTATGAAGAATTTCATTCTGTTCAATTCCCTGTTTCTAGGCAGACATTTAAAAGTAGTTTCACTTCAAATGAAGTCTGTGCATCAGTTTTATTTAGCTTCTTACAATATGCTTTGTCAAGAAATTTGAGACTAAAATAGCTATGCAAATTCATTAATCTCATAAAGCAATTAGTGTAAAATCCGGTAACTGTTAAATGATTCCAAATGAATTAGTTGCAACATAACATTTAATTTTCAGGAGTGTGTTCATTTATTTATGTTACATGGCAATCCTGACAAGACAAGTGCAAATATTTAGACCTTAATCCTGCAACCACCATGAAGCAGTTTTTCTTACTGTTATACACAAGCTGCAAGGCTGGTTTCTAAGAAACAAATAAGAAGAAACCCACGGTTAGGGAGAGGTTTCAAAAAGCACAATTGCTTTTTAGGCACTTCACTGTGGTCTGGATTTTAATAATTATTGAGAAGAGTCAGATAAAGTTATGACAGTCAGGACATTTATAATAAAATTGGGTTCTGTCAGGTCTTAATAGCCCTGAGAAATTCACAAGGAGCTACACATGATCTTCCCTTTGGCCCCAGGGCCACTCTACTAAGCACTGGTGAAACTGTTGAGACCATATCTGGAGTATCCTACCCAGTCCCCAGTTCCCCAGTGCCAAAGCAGCATGGACCTTCTGGAGTAAGATAATGAAGGGACTGGAGAATCAGGGATATGTGAGGCTGAGAGGAATGCTGGTTATCTACTAGCAATCTTTGTGGTTGGGGATGTATGGAGAAGTATGCAACACCATCAAAAGCAAATATTACTAAGAATTGCGCCATGATGTAACTCTAAATTACCCCGGAAGACCTGGAAAAACAATGCTAAATATAATGCTTGGGATTAGACATTGTTCAAAGGTATTTATATATCTTCATCAGGACAGACCAGAGATATATATATATATATATTTTTTTTTTTCAGAAAAATCTTGTAAGAGAATGAGAATGCAAATAATAGGGTCACATGTGGAGATGTAGTGATATGCCTAGTAAGTAAGATGTAACATTAGTAAGAAGGCTAACAACAAACTTGACTGGATTTGAGGGAATCAATTACTTAGAGGTCTTTCCTCAACACCTGTTATTCTGTATGTTGAACATTATGTCCAGTTTTCACTCAAACACAGACACAGTAAACAAAAATGTTGATAAACAGGTAAGTTCAGCAGAAACATCAGGAGCTGGATAACTTGCCCTCTAAGGAGAAGCCAAGGGAGTGTAGCTTATTCAGCCTGGACAGAAGTCAATTATGGGTGCTGATGGTGGGATCATCAATCTTCCAGTGCTTATGAGGATGTTACTGAGAAAACAGAACCTGACTTTACAGTGATGAGAACAAGAGAAAATGGACATAAATTGATGAAGATTATATTTCAACTGTGTATATGGAAAAAAAATATATTATTGGTGTTAATTAAGCATTGGAACAAGTTGCAAAAAAGTTTGTAGATATTTTTGCTTGTTTTTTGAGATCTAGGTGGACTCCTCTGTGCAACCAAATGGATTTGATATCTTCTTGAAAACATTTTATTATTATTATTATTATTATTATTATTATTATTATTATTATTATTATTTTTAGAAACCTTTCTAACTTCTGTAACTTTTCTTCATGGTTTTGGGTCTTCTATCATTCCTCTCCTCATTTTACTCCCTTTTTCCTACAGGTCTGTAAGAAATTAATGATACTACCAAGTACCTTTGTACTTGGATTCTAAACAGAAGATCCCACAGAGTTAACTATACTTGTACATCATTGGATGTTAATGTTCAACACACCTTCTTATATTTTCTATTCAAAAGAATGAAAATATAATTGCATTTGTCTTAACCCAGAATACCTTTGGTATTCTGGGAGAAATATCTACATAATACATTGGAGAAAAATCTTAGCCAATAGAATTCAATGCAATAAACAATAAGTAGAGGAAGACAGGTTGATATTTGATATTTTGAGATTTGCCTTACCTTCTCTGTAGAAAACAAGTGGAAGAAGTGGATGCCTCTTTTCATTTAGAATGTGTAGTTTATTTTTTCCTTGGATATTTTTGTTTTACTTAGTGCAATAATAGTGAATTCATCAGGGACCTTATACCAAATTAACTGTAAGGCAGGAATGAATCATTCATATTTAAACATCTATTCCATTACTATTAAAATAGCTAAAATAGCTGTATTAAAATAATAAAGCAATGGTTAAATCAACAGTTTCTCTCTATTAAGTTCAGCTAGTTATAGAACTGTCTTTTGTACTAGGCAGATAATTAAACATTGATATGTTTGCCTCATAGCTAGCAATAAATTAAAATGAACAGTAAATACAACCAAGGAAACAGCTGGACCTGTTCTTTTAATAGCTCTTGTTTAAATAATACTGAGTAAAAAAATTACAGGAAAGCAATGAAGAAGAAGAAGAAGAAGAAGAAGAAGAAGAAGAAGAAGAAGAAGAAGAAGAAGAAGAAGAACAAGAACAAGAACAAGAAGAACAAGAAGAAAGGAAGATAATAGTCATTCCTAAAACTATAGCATTAAGCCATTTATTTATTTAACTCTTGTAGAGCTTCCCCTAAGGTTGTTTCAAGTACTCCTATTCTTGTCAAATAATTTCCCCTAAGAAGACAACTGAATTGCATTATGATTCTTTCCCCTTCTTTTGAAGTATCTTTTTTCCTCTCAGTTTTTAAATTCAAATGAATGCAGAAAATTTTTACCAATCATGTTTAAAATTTAGTACAGTTTACATTTACTTGCAAGCCTGGAAAAGTAAAAAAGAATAAATCCTACATGCTTAAATTCTGTGATCTGTAAGATTCTGACATTGTTTTATAAGTTATATCTTTTTTCCTTGCTCCAGCATGGGTCATTCCAAATAGCTGCAGTCCTTCAAGACTACTCAAGTATGGGTCCTCTCCATGGGCTGTTCCAGCATGTTTTTTTTACAGACCAGATTTCTTGTTAGTCATCTCCACAAGCTGCAGTGTAGATACCTGCTCCACCGTGGTTCCTTCCACTGGCTGCAGGGAGATCTTTGCAGTGAGATCTTTTGAAGAGTTGTTTCTCCCTATTTTTTTTTCCTTCACTCCTTGTTGTCTTTGCAGCATCTTTCCCTTTCTTAAATATATTTTCACAGAGGGCCAAACCTAAATATCCTCTGCTACTAAAACCTTGCCATCAACAGCCAATACATTATAATTAGAATTTTAGAATTAGAATTAATTGAATTAGAATTTTAGAATTTTAGAATTAGAATTAGAATTAGAAATTAGAATTAATTAGAATTAGAATTAGAATTAGAATTAGAATTAGAATTAGAATTAGAATTAGAATTAGAATTAGAATGAAATAGAACTAGAACTAAAACTAGAAAGAGAATTATTTAGAAGTAGAATTAGGGTAGTTCAGTTGGAAAGCACCTACAAAATCATCAAGTTTTGGTTAAATAAAAGTTAAAGCATATTATTAAGGATATTATCATGCCTGAGCATGAGATAGGCATGAGGCATCAACCAACTCACAACTCAGATCTTTGAGCTCTGAGAAACGCTTCAAGACTGTGGGTTTCTGTTGGCCAAGATGGGTTGCTAAACTTTCTTCTTTAAAACAGAAATAATGACTTTCAGCTGAATGCCTACAGAGAGTTACTGCAAGAAACCTTTTGAAAAACTGTTTTACAAAGTAAATTTAAGAAACAGTTTCACACTGAACCTCCCCAACAAATATAAAAATAGCTATAGTGCATCATATCAGTGGTAACTGAGAATTGCATCTGCTTTTCAGTAGTGGGCAAAGCAGATACCTAGTGGAAAATATAAGAAAAGGGCAAGAAAGAGGGACTACAAGAGAGCTGTGGAGGGATTCTTTGTCAGGGAGTGTAGTGATAGGACAAGGAGTAATGGATTTAAACTAAAAAGGGTAGGTTTAGATTAGATATTCAGAAGAAAGTCTTCACTATAAGGTGAAGAATCATAGAATGATTCATATTAATTGGGTTTGGGTTGGAAGTGAACTTAAAGATCATCTAATTCCACCCCCTCTGCCATGAACAGGGACACCTCCCAGTAGACCAGGTCACTCAAAGCGCCCCCCAAGACTGGCCTTGAACACTTCCAGGGATGGAACATCCACAGATTCTTTGGACAGCCTGTGCCAGTGCCTTACCACTGTCATAGTGAAGAAGTTCTTCCTCATATCTAATCTAAATCTACCCTCTTTAAAAGCCATTACTCCTTTTCCTGTCACTACATTCCCTGACAAGGAGTTCCTTTCCAGCTTTCTCGTAGGCCACCTTTAGGTACTGGAGGACTGGTACTGGAAGTTCTACAACATCCCAATTGGATTTTCCCTAATTATATACACATAAGTACTAAAAGTTCAGGGAAATATGTAAGAACAGGGTGCAGTAGCAAAATAAAAACAACATTTATTATCCAAATATAACACTCACTAGAAAAATTGTGTGTTTTGGTTTGTTTCCTTTATTTTCTATCTCCTTTAAAACAAAATAATACAGATTTGACTTAAACACCCTATAGAAATCAATGTTAGAAATATAATTATTTCCTGATATTAGTTTTTATTAAGGGTTGCCCAGAGCATGTCTTCCTCCTCCAGTTGCTCTGGCCCAGGCCTGCACTATCCAGCTGCTGGGGTGCCCAGGGTCTCTACCCAGGCTGGGGGATGCAGCAGCCACTTTCCCCTCTGCAGGTTCAGCTGGTATCAAAGCTGATCACACATCCCAGAGATACCCACACAGGACACTGATATGGCCATTTACACAGACTGCTACAGCCAAGGTGCTGCTGTTGCCACCAGCCATGCACAAGATGCACATCACACACCCACACTGACAACCACATCCCCTCCTCCTCTGGGGCTGGCAGGGACATGGGCTGGTTTACACACACCCATAACACTCCCAGTGTGCATAAGCACAAGCAAACTCACCAGTCACCCTGGGTACTAGCACAGGCTCCTCTTCCCCTGCATGTCCGTCACGGGTTTGCATTTCCATCAATTCCCATGCTCTCCCAGTCCAGTAGTTGTTGTGTAGCTGTTTTCCAGATGCCCTGAAGACAGTAAACACATCTGAATGATGACAATTTTCCCAAATATACCTGGGCTATGATTCAGAAAAGCAAAACAGATCCTGAAATATTCTAGTGTTTAAAAAGGTGTTTTAAAAGGGTGCTCCAAACCAAGACTTTGAGCACATCACCTCTTTCTGCAGTTGTGGGTTCATGAAGAGCTATAACCACAGTTCGTACATGACTACAGACTTGTAATATTATGTAGAGGGAGGTTGCTTTTTAGGTAAAGAAACTGTGCATATGCTTAGAAACAGGGGGTTTAAGTGAGGGTTTCTAGAACAAAAAGAGTATTTGAGAAAGGTTAAGAGCAGATTAAATTTTCATAGTAGTTGAAACAGTGAGATCAGATACCCATGTTCCACGTAAATAGACTACAGTCACACATCTGTCAAGGTGATGTTTTTGAAGGGTTTTAAAATGCAAACACTGATGGGGAGAGAGATGACAAAATTATAGAGATATACACTGTGAAAGGAAGGGGAAGAAAGAAACAGCTTTCAGTAAAATGTTATGACTGACTTCAGAAATTTATTTATTGGATGTAAAATATCCCTCAGCAATACTTAGTATTTGGAGCTGAGTGGAAAAAAAAAAAAAAGATGAATTTTACATCATACTGCCAAGTAGCACCAGCACCAGGATATTACCACAAAACAGTAATTCAACCTTGACCTTGCTCTCAGGTAAGTGGGAGGTGGGACTGGCAAAAATATATTCCCCACACAAAATAGAGAAAAGAAAGCCTTTGAAATAGGTCTTCAGGGTAGGACACACACACTCTCACCAAAGAAAATCTTTTGTTGAGTAGCAAAACCAAGTTGATGTGCAGCAAAACCAGCTTCTGTTCGTAAACTGATTTTCACCTACACCTGACTGCATCAAGTTGTTCAGCACATTTTTGACAGTCATATCAGCAACCAGGCCTCTGAAACAACTGTCCAAGGAAGTCTGAGCCCACTGATATCGATCTTATTAGCTACAGTAGACCCATAATGGTAGGTATATATAAAAGTCAATAGTTGAACTAATTCTTAAAATGCCTATTCACTGATTTTTTTTCTTTTCCTCCAAGAAACATATTGGATAATTTTTTTTTTTTTTGCCTTTGTTTGTTCATTTGTTGCCTTTTTTTTTTTTTTTTTTTTTTTTTTTTTTTTTTTTTTTTTTTTTTTTAGCTGGCTGCTATAGCACAATTGATGAAATAATTGTTTGCTACGTCAGTCATT
The DNA here is from genome assembly GCF_963932015.1 of Anas acuta. Lineage (NCBI taxonomy): Eukaryota > Metazoa > Chordata > Aves > Anseriformes > Anatidae > Anas > Anas acuta. The sequence continues at coordinate 18,696,056 of NC_088986.1, read as the reverse complement.
CTACTCCATCTTCTAGAACCCAGAAGTATATATGCCTCCAGACAGGTGGACCAGGTACTGTATTTAGAAACAGATTATTTTAAGATTGTTCATGTCTAGTGTCGATGACTTATGCATTACATATAAACCTGTTGCAATGACTGTAGTAGTTTTACTTGGGTGGGTAGCTGAGCTCCACTTCAGCTGCTCTTTCCCCCTCCTCAAGGGAAAAGGGGGAGAAAATATGATGAAAAGGGCCCAAGGGTTGAGATAAGGATGGGGAGATCATTCAACTATTATTGTGATGGGCAAAACAGACTCAGAGTAAGGAGACAGTAAGATTTATAGTCTGTTTCTAACAAGCTAGAGAAATGATAAACAAAGGAAAGAAAATAAAAACACCTTCTCCCCATCCACCCTCTTCCACCTCCTCCCCCTAAGTGGTGCAGGGGAATGGGAGAATGGGGGCTGCGATCAGTCCATAGTACTTTGTCTCCGCAGCTCCTTCTTGGTCACTCTCCACCCCTGCTCCAACATGGGTCCATACCACAGGGTCCATCCTTCAGGAACAAACTGCTCCAACATAGGTCCCCCACAGGCAGCAGCTCCTCCCAAAACCCAAAATAAAAAAAAAAAAAGTAAAAATAAAAATAAAAACAAAACATATAGGTATATAAATATAATATATACATATATATTTATAATATACATATATATATTATTAAAATATAAATAGGTAAACAAGAATAAAGATAAGTAAAATAAATAAAAATAAAAGTCCTTTCATTACATTCTTATATAATGTTGTACTCTTTATAGTGTACATATAATTTAAAATATCCTTTATTATTTGTATATATTATCTGTACCAGATATGTGTAAAGACAGAACTTTAATTTTGGAAAAAATATTTTTATTAATCTTCTAACAAAGATTTTTTTAGAGAAGATGATAAGTTTCTATGAAATGTTATTATATTTTAAATCAGAACAAATAAGAAAATAAAGTTCATTTCCATGAGAAAATCTTAACACTGAAAGTAATACACGCAGATTTTTTAATCATGTATTTCTTTTAATTTCCCTGCATATTTCAGGAATCAATGAAACTTTAGCATATCATATCTTGTTTATCTCTAAATGCAAAACTAATCTAAACAATTAGATGTGCTGTTTTATTTTATTAATTATTTATTTTAAGGTAATATGCATTTCTTATACAAAATATTCTATACAACAGGATAGTATGATAGTGTCTAGTATGATAGCATTATAACCCTCCATTAGGACCATGTATTTCTTTGAAAGCATCTGTTTAGATTACACTAAACAGCATGTTGTTCAACAGTGCTTCCACACAAAATCCCTGATATGCTGTCAAACTCAGACTTGTAAATTGTCTACTTTGAATTGTTTCTGGCATTGGAGAAAAACTTAATTAGTTTAAATATAACATAGAGGTGGAAACCCACAAATAGGAATAGATAAGCAATTAATTTAACCATCATTTTTAAAAAGGAGTCCTGCATACAACTGTTTTGCAAGATGTCTAAATCCAATACAATGCTTACAACATTCTTTTGATTTAACTTCATAGGAGCAATTATTCTCTTTTAATTCCCAGCACTTTTCCAACGCATGACTGGGTATATAGTATCACATCCATGATTTTGCAGTTCAGGTGATTGAATATTATCTTTCAGAACTGTGTTGCTCTTTAGCTATCAATAATTTCAATGAAACATCATGAGGCTGGGTAGAAACAGATGTGCTAGAAATGTGCAGTGAAACAGTATGACTAGTTCAATTATCTAAAACATTTTGGATACATGCAGCAGAGATAAAGTGGAAAAAAATTCTGAAGATTTTTAAAAACACTAACTCAGATTATATCAAATCCTTATTACCTTGTAATAAGCTGTTATATTGCCAGTAGCTCCTCTCTGAAAACAGCAGCTGTAAATCATATAAGTAAAAAAAATAAGTAAAAAAAAATAAAAATAAAAATAAAAGTAAAGCCTCCCTTCTTTGAAAGCCTGGCTGATTAGACTGAACAGCAAGATCATGCAGGGTGTTACTTCTTTGATCCAATTACAGTAACTATAGTCAAAATTATAGTCAAATAAAAGAGAAAAAAAAAGAGAGAGGAGAGGAGAGGAGAGGAGAGGAGAAGTATTAAGTTGAGAGCAGATATCACTAAATAATTAATATATTGGAAAAAGTGTGTGATGGGTGGAAGAATGAGGATAAGCTTTGATCAAAGTAAGTGTTTTGATGCTTTCTGGTAAAAGAAGTAAAAGAAGTTGATTTGCATCAAGCTGAAAATGATCCGACATTATTTAAGGTCCATTTTTTCATTATATTAATTGCCTAATGTGCAATATGTCATTATAAATTAAACTGAAAAGTCAATTTTGAAAGTGTCATGAAAAAATATTTAAAACAATATTGCTTGTCAAATTCAATCCAAAATGGGGTATCCTTCCAGCTCATCCATTCCTCAATAAATACACTATATACCAAAATAAAAACACTATATACCACAAATGCTGGGACTGTGCATTTCATATTAACTAGTCAGAGATGTAAACTTTGTCATATTATTTGTCAGCCTCCTCTAGCTTTCCCTGCTTTGAGCTGGCAGTTACCAGATGATCTATACAGGTTCCTCCCCATTTCCTTCCTTTAGTGATTCTAGGAAATCAAAGATATACTAATATTCCACATATAAATATATGTGGAAATAATGAGGTCCACATTTTTTATTGTTCTAGGCAGTTTGGAATTTTGTTGTTGCCTACCAAACCATTAAGAGCTTAGCATCCTTAATATAACCTTGATAATTACTTGAAACTAAAGGCAATTCCATTTTCACTTTCACCTTCTATTAGAGCTAGAAACCTTGTCTCATTTCCACTATTTAATGGTCTCTTCAATACAGCATAATCTGTCAGACTTAGCTTTCCTTGTCTTTATCAGTGTTCCAAGGACTGCAGTTTTGACAAGTCACCTGTATAGCAGCTCTCCCATTCATTGTCATCACACACAGCAAAATCCACTGAGAAAACTCAGTGATAAGCATAAGAGTAGCCCAGTTTTTAGTATCTACTAAAAATGATATCATGAATAAATTTCAAATTATCAGTTGTATTAGTATCATATTCTGTATTTTAAATGCTTAGTTTTTATGGAACCTACTATAAATTAAATGAATTGAAAGCATTCATTTTAACAGGTCATCACCTCTGTTCATTCCTTCCCCCCACTTCTTTCCCAAGAGAGTACAGTGAGAAGAGTAAAAGGATGGAGAAATCAGTGCCACAGTCAAAGGAATAATAACAAATAGTATTCCTCTTAATATTGAAGTATTTCTCCTTCTTTGCATTATTATTTTCCACAAACCATTAATAGCTTCAGAAACCAAGCTTAAATAACATCTCACAAGTTACAGTTTTAAGATTCCAAGCTCTTCAAATCTGCAAAATTGAACTAGAAATGTTGTATGGATGATGTCTCCCCCAGCAGTTATGCTAACCAGCTCTGTCTCATTAGCTGGTTAGCTTGAAGAAAATCTTTGTGGCATATTGGTGTGTCTATGTCTATCTTGATGCAGAATGATGAAGAGTACGTAAAAGTTTTTCACTGATTTTAGTTGAGGTTTAATATGTTACTAGAAAGTTATTTTGTTTTCCATAACATTTACTTGATAAAGCAATGTAAATGTTTATTATGCCTTTGCTGGAAAGTATATGTCCTGCCTTGTAAATGAACAGTTTTAGGCCTTTTTGCAAAAGCAGCACGTTTGTATGCACTTTGTATGTGTAGGTGTCTGTTTAAAATCATGTTTAAAGTGCAAATCTGTTTAGATTGACAGTACCTTCGCATAAAGAAAGTATATTTTTAAACATGCAAATGACAACACTTTCTCCCATTTGTTCAAGGAAGGTGAATTCATGGCACTTCAGGATCAAGGGAAATTCTCCTTCCCATCTTGCTAACCTAGAGCCCATGGGCCCTTAGACACAGAGCTTGCTTCTTTCCCAGACTGATAAAGCCAGGCAGCAGTGCTTCCTGGTTCTAGGTCCAATCAGTAGTGAGAATGAACACATAGCCCCAACATACCAACAGAGCAACACAAAGAGCAGTACCTTTTCAGACAAAAGTGATGCTCATGCAAACATAACAATATCTTATATCTTGCTCCTACTTAGTGGCACATCAGGTTTATAGCCCATAAGCAAACCCTACACCTCCATACTATCCCACATAATAGATCTCTCTGGTAACTGGTGTGGATCTGTGATCTCTCCATCAGCTGATTCTGTGATCCTTTCAGCATTGTGCCCACAGACCAAACATGCACCTAGTTATCAGTTTGCTTATATGTAATAAGAAACTTTTAACCATTTTATTTTTTTTCCTTTTCTTTCCATTTTGATTACACCCTAGTGCTATTTTCCCATTTTCCACACCTTTGTCTCTTCTTCAAAAAACTCTGCAAATTCCTACCATCCTCTCAAAAAATCCCTTCAGTTTGCTTTTTCCTATGACAATTATAATTAACTTGTTTCTCTCTTTTTAGTCAGTTATTTTGTTCTGGCTGAAGTTCTGCAAGGCTGTGCATGGGAAGCTCCTTCCCTGGCCCATCCATCAGCGACCTAAGGATTCCAGTCTTCATTGTATTCCTTATCTACAGCTTGCCAGGTTTTGTATATATCTGCATTTTATTAATTACTTTCATAGTCTTTTGCATTTGTCTTTTATGCTGAAAGCCATTAAATAGATATCCTTCAAAACAAAACATATTGCTGTCAAGCTCAATGCCCGAATGTCCTTCCTTTGTGAAGCCTCCTCTTTGCTGCTTTCTTATATACAATTAATCACAAGTGTAACATGCTGATTAATTCAAGAGAGTATTGTTTCCCTTCCTACCCCTAATCAGGATCATCTAGTCTTCCTTGTGTCATCTTGTGTCTTTGACAAAGCTCCCAAATATTATTGTCTCAATTTATTGGTCCCTGTCTCTAATTTCTGCTTCAAAGATCTCTGTATATTCTGTGGCTCATTCCCTGACATAATAGTTATCACTATTTATGACTCTACATGCTGATACACAGTAAAAAGGGCAACTTTATATTCCTTTATTTCTTCATAAATTTGTACAGAGGGAAATTTAATAATTTAGCATGTTTAACATGTTTAGCACATATCTGCAGATAGTGTTTAGATAATGTTTGTAAAACTTAGAAGTAAAAGGTATGGTTGAATCTTGGCAATATAAGTCTTGCAGATGTACTTTCAGCTTTGCTGCTCATATAAAATTATTTTAAAATAATTATTATATGGCTGTTTTACCCAGAAATTGTATAAATATATACTTTTGATTTCATAAATGTCCATAGTAGTATTGCTTAATGTAAATATGACAAGGTAAAGCATTTCATATATAAGGTGGAATTTTTGCAAGTTTTTTTTTTTTTTTTTTTGATAGATATAAACTCTTCCGTTACTCATTTATTCTCCAGTAAACATGTCAGAAAAAAATAGTGTCTACAATTTCTTAACCATCAAGTAGCCTAAAATATGGTAAGTCTTAAATGCAGTTGTAAGTTCTCGCAACAAAAATCTCTTCACTCAAGGGGTTTTAGTACCTAAAGTCCAAGTGTCCTGGCTGCTAAGTAAATCCATAGAATTAAAAACTCCAGCTTGTTCTAAAGGTGTGCAAGACATTTTCTTTTGCTGACCTGAGACAGCCCTGTGCAAGACAGAGCTTGTAGACATCAATAGGCTGCTAAACACATTGAAAGTAAGATATTCTGGTCCATGTTCCAAAATTCTCCGTAAATATCTGGAGTAAAATACCAACCCTAAAACAGTCACTGTGTCAATGGTAATATTGCTTTATCTTTATTTCCTTTTTTTTTTTTTTTTTTTTTTTTTCTTGTAGAGACAGATTTCCAGGTGTGAATTTTTAGAAGCAAAAGTAGACTTAACGCAGGTTTCCACTTCTTATCCTTCAGTTGTTCTCTCTGAATATCTTATGAATAATACAACACAAAATGATGACTGGATGTTGTGGTAGGTTTTATTAAATATTTCTTTAAATATACATATCTACAGGAATATTATGACGAGCTGCAGCAGCTCTGCATGATAGAGAAAAAAAAAAAAAAAAAACAGAAGAAAAAATATATCTGCATTTAAATAAAAAGAAAAGGCAAAATTTTCAAGTACAATTAAAAATGTTAGTTTGATATTTTTCCACATCTCCACCAGAAAATAATCTTTTCTTAACTTATCTTTCCATTATTTGACATTTGCTACATTCCCTTCAGCTCAAGAGGATCTGAATTTTCTTTAAACTGATACTGATTTATGTTAAAAATATTTTATTAATTTGGTAATCTTTATTAAAGGCTTTCAAAATGAAACAGAACTGTCCCCTGGGAAATACTCTCAGCTGACCAATTCTAAAATAGAATGCTTTATAATGCCAAAAGGTGGCATGAGGGTGAATTTCTTACTGATCTGAGATGCACTGCATACTACCATACCTACAGCCATATTTTTAATGATAATTTATTACTACTGAGAAGGGGAAAAGGAGGTCAAATCTGTCAACTGGTTCAGTGAGCATGTGCTGTTACTTGTTTTCTTTCTCAGTTTTTGCAGAGATGATGGATAGGAAAAATAAAGCATAATGCATTCTCAAGGTTGCCAGGAGCAACTAATGCTTCCAAATTGGTATTCATGTTTTATTACATCTTAAATTTCAGCACCTTAAAAACAATAACAGAAATTGCATTTTCACAAAGAATCTTCCTTCAGGGAATGTACTTCAAGTTTACTGTCTTTTTTTCTGATGTCTTTGTCCATGTATTACAAACTCCTTGTTTCAAAAAGAATATAGATTTATCTTCACATATATATATGTTCAAAGACAGGTGCATATAATTCCATGTTCCTTAAAGCTTATAAATTTAATTCCTGTAAGGTATATATATAGGATCCTAGCAAGTCTTTTAGAGAATTCTTTAGAGAAGCTTTAAGGAACAGTGAATTATCTATGCACTTATGAAATATTATACACATGAAATATGAGCTTGATCCAAGGAAAACTGAATTTTAAAGGAGGACTTCACTCAGGTAATGCTGAGTTCCCTGATCACCTTTCCCTTTTGAGAACCAAAAGGTTCTATTTGGCACTGTTTCTTTCTGTCTTTACCTGGAATCTACATCTTTACAGAGACATAGCCAAACACTTTCCACAAAGCAAGAAACAGAGTGAAGAAAGAATATTTGTCTAGCATTGTTATTAAGCAGATGCACAAGTATTTTTAATTAAAAACAAAAAAAAGTCAGTAGCAATCAATTGATTCAATACAATTTCTATCACATGAATATGTTATAAGGCAAATTCTTAAGCTCTAATTTGTTCAAAACTTGAATGTAGCTGTCATACTGGTATGAAGAATATTAGACAGTACAAAAGAAATAGAAATGAATGGCTGGAGAAAGAAAAAGAAAAAAAGAGTAATAATATCTTTGAAGCTGAGAATCTCTTACTAGTCAAGGAGGGTAATACAAGTTACACTGATTTTAATAACATTTTTTATTTTTGAAGTTTTTAATAAAAAATCATTGACCAGAAAACTTTTTATATGTTACGAACATCAGAATAATTTGACTTATACAGCTAACAACTTATTAGAAGAAAAGGAATATTCAGATAAAGTCCTTTTTCTTACTATATGTTCTTATATCTTTGTGGAAGCAATGACAGGTAACCTGGGAGGAATACAGACACTGAGCAGCCAAGGATCAAATTAGGAAAACTAACTCCTGGATAGAATTGAATCCCAGATAGAAGAGCATCAAAGGCAGCAAGAAGGGCTTCTACAGCAAGTACCTCAGTGACAAAAGGAAGACAAGAAAATATGGGCCCTCTCCTAAAATAAACAGGAGACCTGGCTACCTGGGACCATGAAAAGGCCAAGGTACTGAATGCCTCAATCTTTACCAGTGAGACTGGCTTCAGAAATACCAGGTTCCAGAGGCCAGATTGAATGGCATATACCTTTATGGAAGCAGATCAGGTCAGAGGATATTCAAACAAACTGTAATGAGTGGCATGGCCCAGGAGTCAATACTGGTTACAGTACTGTTTGACATCTTCATTAACAACCTGGATGAAGGAGTAGAGTGTACCTTCAGTAAATTTACAGATATCATGAAACTGGGGAGAAGTCTGACTCACCATAAGGCCACACAGCCATCAAGAGGGACTCTGACAGGCAGAAGAGGTGCACTGACAAGAATCTCATGAACTTCAATAAAGAGAAGTGCAGTATCCTGCACAGTATCCTTCCAAACTGAACCCGGTATTCAAGCCTCACCAGAACAGAGTACAGGGGACGATCACCTCCCTGGCCCTGCTGGCTACACTATTCCTGATACAAGACAGGATGCTGTTGGCCTTTTGGCCACCTGGGCACACTGCTAGCTCATGTTCAGGCGAGCATCAATCAGATCCTTTTCAGATCCTTTTCCTCTGCACAGTTTTCCAGACACTCTGCACCAAGCCTATAGCGCTGCATGGGGTTGATGTGGCTAAAGTGCAGGACCCAGCACTTAGCCATGTTAAAATTCATCCCATTGGCCTCTGCCCATTGACTCATCCTGTCCAGATCCCTCTGCAGGGCCTCCCTACCCTCCAGCAGATTGACATTTTCCACCAGCTTGGTGTCATCTGCAAACTTAACTAAGGGTACATTCAATTCCCTCATCCAAGTCATCAATAAAGATATTAAAGAGGATGGGCCCCAACACCATGTACCTGTCCAAGCCATGGGCTGCCAGCTTCTCCAAGAAAATGCTGTGGTAGGCTCACTAACTAACTGAGTCAGGAACCTGCCTTCTACACAGTCCAGGAAACTTCCAGACTGCTTCCTCAGGGCTGTACTGTATTTCCAGCATGTTTGGGATGTTGAAGTCCCCCATGAGGACAAGCGCTGGCAATTGAGCAACTTCCGCCAGCTGCTTATAGAACACCTCATCCATCTCTTCATCCTAGTTTGGCAGTCTATAACAAACACCCACCACCTTGTTGGCCAACCCCCCTGATCCTTATCCAAAAGGGCTCTATTTTATAATTCCCAACCCCAAGGTCAACAGCACTGAAACACTCTCTAATATAGAGAGCCATGCCACAGCCCCTCCTGAGTTGCCTGTCTCTTCTGAAGTGCTTGTAGCCATCCTTCACAGCACTCCAGTCATGGGATTGGTCCCAACATATTTCAGTGTCTACACTGGTTTGTGTATACATTGAAACACTAGATGTACACATAACCACACACTTCTGTATGGCCTCTAGCCATCAACACCAAAATCTCAGCATTCCAAATATGCGGATCCCTCAGAGGACTCTGAAATACCAGGCTCATAGGGCAATTTTGTTATTTCTATTCAGACACATCCTTACAGTACCTAAGGAAACACAATTAGATTTCATCATCAACTTTTGCACTAATAAATGTTGACAAACAGGAAATTACTCTTCCTGTCAGATTTAACAAATCAAATCATATCATTACATGAAAAAGTTGATTGCTGTTATCAGTCTATTTTCTATGCTAGCAGTGTAACTGTGGCTGTTGTGAATTATAAACTAATTTCCACTATTCCTTAACAAAGTTTGCCTGACCTATCTTTTGAGCAGCCACTCTGATTTAGCACAAGTGAATCTCACACTGATGAAAAAGGAGAAAGACAGTCTAGTGTCATTTTTTGGTGCACAGCTGTGTGATGGCTAGAGTCTTTAAACTGGAGGCAAAATAGGTTGAGGTGTGACACCAAAGGCAGTAAGAATCTGTTTCTTAGTGATAGACAAGATGATTTTACTATTTCTCACTCTATTATACTCTTCTTTCCAAAAATACATAGAATTTTTAAAATAATAATATACATCTAAAAGCAAGGTTTTCAGAACATACCCATTGACTGAATCTGTTTGCATATTTCAAGATTTATAGAAAAACCGCTAACTAGTAATGATGAATAATTATAAACAAACACTTAGGAACATTTTTTCTCGTTGTTGAAGCATAGTGTGGTGGTTTTACTCAGGTGGGCAGCTGAGCTCCACAACCACTCTCTCACTCCCCCTCCTTGAGAAGGGGAAGAAAATATGATGAAAAGGGCCCAAGGATTGAGATAAGGATCACTCAACAATCATGGCAGGCAAAACATAGAGTCTTTCAGAGGATTTTAAGGAAAATTATTACATGTAACTAACAAGTGGGAAGCAAATAACTAATAAGTGAGAAACAAAGAAAATATATATATATATTTTCCATTCTCAAATGTGCTCTCACAGAGGCGCAAACAACATTGCTTATTGGCTTAGCTCTGGGCAGCAGTGAGGTCCTTAACATGGGGCAGGTTCTGATTCTTCTCACAGAAGCAACAACTGCAGCCCTCTGTTATCAAAACCTTGCCACATAAACCCAATACACATTGGTAGTAAATATTTTTCCCTCATTATTTATCATACTGTCTCAATGTAATTTGTATGAAAACTTGTACCTCATTTCAGATAAGGTTTTCTTATTGTGAGATATGTTCATCTGATTTGTGTCAGTATGGAACAATGCTAGGGCTGCATGGTATGATGAATGTGACCTTCTGTCTTACATACCCTTGTATAACCACAAGTCTAAGAAAAACAGAGTGGTTAATGTACATAATTCTTGTATCTTGCAAAGGAATGTTTTAGCAATTTGTGTCAATAGAGAGCTTGAAGGGAATTGTATTTTTAGGCTTTTCCTTGAAGTCTGTGATACCTGGGGGGTTTCAGAATAACTGCTAACTATTATGACTGTTGCATGGGACACTATGCAAGTTTCTGATATCTGACCAGGAGATTAAGGAGACAGGGAGAGCTGAAGAACAACTAAAAGACAAAGCTTGCAGGGGACATTGCACAAGTCTCTGACATGCAGACAAGTTGGACAAAAGAGAAGGACAAGAGGGAGGAAGACTATGAGCCTTCAGCATGAGAGACCCCCAGAGACCCCCAGAGGGATCACCGGAGACTGATACGCATGCTTCAGTAGGAGGGTTTGGATTCCAGAAACTAATTATAATAACCCTGTTTTTTTCAGAAGTAGTAATGAATATGTATTAACCTAGGAGCATAAAAATCAGCTGCTTGATGTAACTGGTGTGCATCTTGGTGGAACAGAGACTCCCGGAGCATCCAGCGCTGTTTGCTTACCTCTATTCCTTTAATAAATTGTAAACTTTGATTATAGTCCTATTTTGAAGACTGAGCCATTTATTATATTATTGTCCAGTAGTCATAGACAAATTTGGCAGAAGTAATACAAAAGTAACATTCTGGAAAAGCATGTGTATTTTTACTTGCACCAACAAAGATTTTGTTCTTAACAGATATTAAGTTTTGTCCCCACCCTAACATTTTCCCACCCTTTAGGAACTATTTTATTGCAAAATAATGCTAGGATAATTTTGCTTAAAAGACATTTTTTGATAGCTCCAGCAGAAATAGCCTTTTTCTTTGAACACTGCAGTGACAAAAAGTCAGGTAGAAATCAGTATTACATAAGTGAGCATAACTATGCCAATATACATTATCACTGATCACTTTTAACTTCTAAGTCTGAATTCTGAATAACTTTATGTTGTAGTTTAACCAGGGAGACAGTTAAGCACCAAACAGCCACTCTCTCACCCACCTGCCCCACCCAAATGGGCTGGGGGAGGGAATTGAAACAAAATAGTAAAAGTTCATGGGTCAAGATTTACCCATTATTTAATAGTGTTTTTAAAAGGAAGAGAAAATAATACAACTTACAATAATAATAATAGTAGAACAATATACAAAACAAGTGATGCACAATGCTATTGCTCATCACCCACTGACCAATGCACAGCTTGTCCAAGAGCAGTGATCCTCCCCACTCCAGCCAGGAACCCCATATAATTGTTCAGCATGATGTCAGATGGTACGGAATACCCCTTTGGCCAGCTGTCCTGCTTCTTTCCCCACCCAGCACCTTGTGCACCTCCAGCCTCCTCAATGGCAGAGCAGTGTGAGAAACTGAAAAGTTCTTGGCTTAGTGTAAGCACTGCTCTGAAACAACTAAAACATCATCCTTTTATCAGAATTATTCCCATCCTAAACCCAAAACACAGTACATATTAGCTACTAGGGAGAAAATTAATTCTATCCCAGCTAAAACCAGAACACTTGAAAATGTGACACAGAAATTAAATCTGCTCTAGTCTTCACTTCTTGCCTAGTGTTCCTCAAGTCAGACTTGCCATGAAAGTAGTATAGAGAAAAAATTGGCTTATGAATCATCAGTCCTACGCCTCTCCTGAAACATACTTCTGCTTTGGCTCCCACAATAGCAAACACAGTATGGAATTCTGTAACATACATCTTTTTACCAGGTAAGAAATAAACAAGTAGTTTAGATTTAGGAGGATATAAATCATTGACATGGTAAAAATAGGCTTGTGAACATGTCCAGTCCTTTCATTTAATCTACTTTCATTTAATCTAATTTACAGATGGTTTTATAGTCTGAATTTGGAACAAAAGGGGTATGTTACTCTTAATTTCTCTTTTCTAATGATAGCATTTCTCCTCAAAGTTTATGATAGAGAATGTTTATCAAAGTTTCTTTTTTTTTTTATTTTTTTTTTTTCTCTTTTAACTAATACAGAAGAAAATTTGAATAAATAAGGTATTTTAATGACTAGACTGGCTCTCTTTTTGGAACTTCATTTATAGTCAGACTCCACATCACAAGTTATCTAGGGTATTTTGCACAATAGATGGAATACAATCTAATATGGCATTTCAGGAAAAAGATTTTTTATTTGAAATTTCTACAGCCCAAGCCAGGTTTTCCATTAAAACATTCTGAAAAAGTAAAGCAGTTGCTGAATCACTTTGTTTCAGCAACTTAATATCCTTCTTGTAGTGAAGGGACAAAAATTAAACACAAAATTCCAGGTGTCCACACACTCTTCATGGATTGATCTCTTAGCTGAAGTCTTGTCCTTGAAGCTTATACTCCACCAGTTATACACCACAGTTTATACTTATATATTATTGTCTTACAGAGTATTCAGCATGTGCATTTTGTATTGTTCTTTTTCTTCAGTGACCTGCAGTACTATATTACAACAAAAATCATGATAGACAGTGTGCCTTAAGTAGGTTGAATACATTTTATTTTACTATTTTTATTTACTATTTTTATTTTTTTCCCCTTAAACTGTTTTTGTTTAAGGGGAAAATATGACACCATTTCTTCATCTGACTACTTGGAAAGTTGCTTAAAGCCCTGAGGACTCCAGGCTAGTCTATGTCCCATTTTTAATTACCACACCCCTGTGCCATTCTACATACCATCCTATGTTCCCATTTTGAAAATATTCTCTGTTATATTGTGTCTATATCCCCCTGCACCACAATATTCTCTTATTCATAAATACTCTGTAGAATAACTACTTGTCACTATGACCTATACTAAAATTATGGCTATACCAAAGAAATATAAACAAAACAAGAAAGCTAGAGGTATATACTCATCAGAAATATTGCTGTTAGCTCAGGAAAATTGAGACAAGTTCAGGCAAGGTAAGCCCAACAATCATCAGTCTGGAGTTCTTGGAAAATCAGTAAAAACCTGTGGCTTCTTGCTACCAATGTCAATATTGTTGACTAGTCTAAAAGGTACAAACATGTCTGGGAAAAGAAGACAGAAGAAGGGGTGGGATAGTTGAGGAATCATGATCCTCAGACATTGGGAATATGGTGAACGTAGGAGTAGATACATAATGATCTGATTATGTGGTTTCTTGGTGGAAATGATCAATACAGAATCCCAGTCAGTGACTACACAATAAAGTTTACAGGAAAAGATCTGTCTAAAGCAACAGATATTTACAATACAATGGAACTGGGGAAAAAAAAATAACAACAACAACAAAAAAAAAAAAAAAAAAAAAACCACTGCTTGAACACTAATTGAATGCATGTACATGATGTACATGTGCACTTACTTGACTTAGGGGTTTCTATTTATATTCTTCCTCTAAACTGGCAGATAATTCTCTCTTTCATTAATTTGTAATACAATCTTCTTTGATTAGTGCTGCAAGACTAAACTGGTATTTGCAACACCTCTGATTTCATATTTGCAATATTTTCTTGTTAGAAGGTTGGAAGATTATGCTATCAAGCATTTGCAGTATGAAAAAGGACATTTTAATTGTTGTTGTTTTGTTGTTTTGTTGTTTTGTGTTTTTTTGTGGTTTTTTTTTTTTTTTTGTTTTATGTTTTTTTTTTTTTCCCACTCTAGCTAATGAATATTGGTTGATCTGTACTTGAAAAGAAATGACAGTTTATTAGTTAGAATTACTTAAAAAAAAAAAATCCTTTTCACTGAAAAGGTGACCAGCACTTGCTAAACATTTCTCTGTTGATTTGAAAAGGAGTTGTGATCATTAAGCCAAGATTATACAGAACTATTTTCAACATTTTATTTTTGACAATTGGTCTTTATAAGGGCTAAGAAAAATATAAATATAAATAAATAAATAAATAACCAGTACTAAAACAACCTGAACAGACTGAGCAAATAGCTCTATATATGAAGTTCAAATAATTTTGATTGACTAATCCTTTACATGTTTGCAGTCTAAAACATGAGAGGAGGGAGTTTTGTTTTTGAGAAAGCACTTGGAGCAAAGCACATACATGCACAGTGAACATTTTCAGGATTTAGTAAGAGTGTTTTATCAAACAAATGGAGAACAGTATTAGAGGTAAAACACCCAGAATATCACAGAAAGGGTATATGTATATGTATATATATATATATATTTATTATTAATAATGCGAATTCTTACCCATAGTGATGCAAATATGCAAAAAGATAACTTTTAATTAAGTAAAATGTGAGTAGTCTGAGGGTATATTGGAAGTTATATGTAGACAATATATTTTTCAGTGCTAGAGAATTTGAATAAATCATGCTACTGATGCTATTTCAGTTCTAAGTGCTAAATACTAGCTATACACCTCTAGCATTCATTAGAGTTTTTTGTTTTGACTTGTTTTCCTCTGGTGCTGCATTTTAAAGTATGGATGTATTTGCACTATAATTGATAAGCAACTCCTGAGTGGACCAGGTCTAATTTGAAGACTCTTCGGGTGCTCTGCAGTATGTTATCATTACCTTTTCTTATTTGGTCCATGTAAGTTTCAACTTCATCACCTCTAGGATGCAAACAAGATACATATATATGTTTTATTCCTCCTAAGTATTCATTTCCTGAAATAACAATATTAACAGTACCATTAAACTATCTGGTGCAGAACCACTGTTGTTTGCAAACAGTTTAACATTGTAAGTAGTCAAAATGAAAGACTTCAAAGAGCAAGGTCACCTCTTGGAAAATCAAATAATAATAACACTTGCACAGTTCTCCAGAAATTAGCATATATTTCTAATTCTGAATGCATTCTTTTGACTTTATTTTCAGCAAAAGTCTGAGGTGAAAATTTGCGCTTCATTTCAGCACGGTTTTTTAGTTTAACAGGCTAAAAGCAAATATGATTCCTAATCCTTTCAAGGGTACTTTATTATTTTGACAGTTCCCAACCAGCACGTCAGATCAACAAGAACAATACCCTAGTGGTTCAACAGAGCAAACTGCTTAAACTCAGGCACAATAGACTGCAACCCACTAATTGACACTTCTGTGTCAAGGAGAAATAGAAATACATATAACACAGACAATCAGATGACTAGCTGTAATTTTTATTCTTGGAAATCCATCTCACAAAATAAATTAGCATAACATTGTTAATATAATACAAAGATCATGATTTATTTTGTCTTCCTCTCCAAACATGAACAGGTCTATTCCTGTTTTACAGTACACTAGGGACCTGGTTCCCTGACATGAGCTTCCTCTGACATAAAGTTTACAAACTTACATTATCATTGTTCAATATGAAGTTTGTACAAGATTTTTTTTCTTTAGTTTCTACGGCTTCTACAGTTTTTACAGTCCAACCTGAACATTTCATAAAGTTACCTTTCCTCACATTCCTCACAGCTTATTTAATATTGGCTGATGCACTACTACTTTTTGAGAGGTTAGGAATAAAGTTTTATAGTACAAACAAGGATGTATTACCTGAAAATGATAGTTATTCAATCACATTCAACTAATTGTTTATAGAAGTTCAGCGAAAAATCTTATTGTATCTTTTCAGTATCTTGAATTAGGATTGAATTAAGAGGTAAAAACTAATTTCTATGAAGAATAAAACATAAAAGTGTAGAGGAATGTTGTTGGTTAATGCCTTTTTTAACACTATTACTTGTATGTGCATGGAAAATCTACCTTGTATTTTTATCTTGTACATTCTTCCCTATCTTGAGAAAATGAATCAGGCATCTTAATGACAGTCACCTGTCTGAATCCAGTATGAGGGTAGGATATACAGCAAAGAAGTTGGAAGAAGAAAATGTATTGCCGATGAAACTGCAATCCTACTGAAATGTGAGCAGTGTGCAAAGCTGCTCACTGTCCAGATCTAGAAGCACCACATCAAGTTTTGCTGTGCATCTCCACTCATTTCTTTGGGAACAAAAAATCTAATAACACAAGAAAAATCAGATTAGGCTGGTTTAAAAGAGATGGCGTTTCTCTATATGTACTAGTTGTCTAGATCAGTTATTTGTCATAAAACATAAGTAACATTATTTGGAATATTGTGAGACATAATTTCCATGAGTTCATTATAGCAATCAATACATTTAGAAAACAAAGATGAAGTTAGCAAGATTTTTGTTAAAATATTTTTTCTAATAATAATTTTAAATATGTGTGTTATGCAAAAATAGTACAGAAGTACTTTTTCCTACTAGTTTTATTCTATGCTTTATATAAAAGTAAGGTGTTTTCATTTAGCAGAAAACATGGATCAAAGTCCCCTTTTCTTAAGAGTCACAACAGCAAAAGAAGAAATGTCTTCAAGGAGAGAATTGTTTCATGCCCCAAGCTGTCCTCAGAGAAACAAATTTGGTGCTGGTATCATTGATTTTTAAGCCCAAAACCAATAAGGAAAAAAAAATAAAATCAGAGATAGAAAGTTATTTTTAGAAATGTCCAACTTTCAAACAGCATAGCTTGCTGTGAGAAAAGCTGTAGATGGGGAGAAAAGCTGTAAATGGAGAGTGGGTGATCATCCAAAACTGCCTGTCATCTAATCTTTTATTTGAACATACCATGAGAGAAAGAATAATATGTTACAGCCATAGAGTTATATTAGTACCTATATATATAGGTACCTGTCTATCAGGAGCTATCCTAGCAAACTAGCATTTTAAAGCATAAAAAATAGCAAGAGGTTAAAAATAAAGGTACAGTAAAGAGCTGTTGGTTATTTTCCAGAGGTATATTACTGGGGAGAGAAATAAAAAAATATTCCAAATTGGGATTTCTGTCAGCAATCATAACAGATAAATACTGGTCAGAAACCATATGATTTCCAGCTAGGAAAAGTAATGTTTACTGAGATGAAAACTTCTAGCTGAAATTGAGCTGCTTATGAACTATGAGGATGTCCTCAAACCTCAGCTGCAGGGATGTGCAAAATCTTCAGAGAGCAAGTCCAGACACTAGATGGCAGAATTTTCTAATTAGTTAAATGCGATTTGTTAACCACCTTTGGGAGCAAACCTGTGCATCCATTACTGAATGAAGTGCATCTAGTTACTCCAACCTTCAATTGTGCAGTAGAGCACAAAAATTTGCTACTCAATCCAGTCTCAAGTTTTTAATTTTTATTGTTTAGTATTTTTTCCCAACTATCCCTTCCATGGGAAAATATACATATATATGTGTGTATGTATATATATTATCTTATATAAATTACTTTAAAGCAAGCATACAGCAGTGTTGCACTAGTAATTCTGTCTCCAATTTTCAAATATGCCATTTCTACAATGCACGTTCAAATGCTCTTTAGTAGTGTTTTACCTATCATATCACAGCACCCATAAAATTCTGAAGTGGGGAATAAGGGAATTTAACCAATTTTGAAATCCATGAGAAAAATATGGACTTTTTTATGGTTTCACATTTTTGTAGTAATGTGAAAGGAAAGGCAGACCAATCTTCACATATGTGTAGAAGCTAGGCAGATCTTTACCCAGCTCTACACGCACTAACTGTTAATGGTAGAAGATTGGGACCTATGCATTTCTGAGAGTTTTACTATCTATCTCTATGCCACATCCCTCTCTGGGGGTAAATACTGCTAGTCCAAATGTTACAGATGGAAAATGAAAAAGCTGTTTGCCTTAAGTGACATGCCAGAGTCACACAAGAAAAAAACAGAGGATCAGAAACATAAACCTGAATTTCCCCACTGCCAGCTGAAGACATTCAGTTGGGTGAGTGGGTGTTCAGTCTTCACCCGGACCAAAACATTGCCAAAACCTTGGCAATTTTGACCTTGAAAAAGCTAAACAAAATTATGAATTTTGGAGAAGACTATAACATATTAAACCAAACTTTTATGCAGATGACTTAAAATACAAAGCCCAGAATTAGTATGTGCATTCATAAGACCCTTCTACAGAAAGAGTTCAAGTATAAGCAAAAGTAGAGAAAATAGACTGGAATTCAGGTGAGAGTGATGACACTGAGGAATATAGATTCCCTCAGCAAGGAAGAGAAGATGGAGCTAAAGCTGCTAGTGAAAAAGTCTTAAATGATTTCTGCAGAATGCTCAGTAGTTTTCTCTGGTACAGTCAAGTATTACCTGATGTAGCAGAAAGTCTATGACTTCATTAATTCATGTTTTAATAAATGATGCAGCACTGTTTACAACACAGTGAGCGTTTTTAAAACATAACTGCAATATTTATCAAAGTGCTACAAAATTTGTCAGTTAGAAGCCTTTTGCATCTCATCTAGTTACAACATTTCCAAGCAGTTAACTAACAATTCAGGAAGAGCTAGCTAACTTGCCGGAAATAATAACATTTATAAATATTTGTGGATAACACTAATTACTTAAAATTATTTTGTTGCATACTAGAATTTTTCTCTTTGAAGGCAGACAACCTGTAGATGCAATTAAGGTATTAAAATCAAAGTTCTCCATTACAGCTCTCTAACAGCTTGGTACTACCAAAAGAGGGCAGTTTCCTTCCTTCTTTTACTCTCTCCACAATGTCAGTAACCATCAGATGCTCTGCAAAATCAGTATAACTTTATGGGCTTGTTAAAAAATAAATACAAATATCTGATTTGGTAAAATTAAATGATTGGTGTAGCAATCATTTGCTACAAGCAAAGTCAGGGAGAGAATTTTCAGCCAAGAGTCTAAGGGAAAGGTAAAAGGACAATCCATTCCACAGTGGGAATTTAGTATATCAATTCAAGTGCATTTTCATTGTAAAGTCTATGTTATGTAAGTCAGTGAAAGAGGCTCCAGACTGATTATACATGAGCTCATGAATCTGCAGTTTCTGAATCTCTAAGTAGGATGATACCTCTGCAGATTTTCTGGGAGACTCAAGTGACAACAAAACCAGCACTTTGATATTTACATATATTTTGTAATATTCCTTTTCATGTTCAGATCAGGCTGTTCATCTTTTTTTCCACTTTCAAAATTCAGCTGGTATTCCAGAGTGTGGCATTACCATATCTAAGAAATGATAGATGTAGCATGTATTTACTGAGAGGGGACACACGTAAGGAAGTGGTACTCAGTGATTTCTTTATTTTCCAATCACTAATGAGGTCTCCCAGATGCCAGAGTTTAGTAAAGGTTTTCAACGATGAGAAGACTTACCAACAGTGAATGAAGGATGTATCAGGGGTTACTTGAGATAACTTGACTCAAACAAGGCTAAGGAATCAACACAGGTTCATTTGAAGTTACTGAGAGGGTTGGCTTGCAAGTTACTGAGGGATGTCCTTGCAAGACCACTCACTATGATCTTTGTTAGGTTTTGGAGATCAGGGGAGGTCTCTCAATGCCTGAAGAGAAACAAATGTTATACTTGCCTTCAAAAAGGGTCAAAAAGATAATTCAGACTGGATAAGCCAGTCAACCTCACTTTGTTCTCTGGGAAAATCATGGAAAAAATCCTCATGGACATGTTTATGGACACCAGAGAAGGAAAAAGGTGACTGGAAGTAGACAGCATGGATTTATCAAAGCTAAATTATGCTTGATTAATCTAATTGTATTTAGGTTAAAATGCTTGTGTCTCAGGATGAAAGGAGATCAGTAGGTGTCATTTATTTTGATTTTACTAAGGTTTGTTACCGTATCCTATAATACCCTTCTAATCAAATTGTGATATTACAGTCTGGGTGGGTGGATAGTCACACGGGCAACATCACAATGTGACTATGTTGCAGTTGTATACCTGTGTATATGGCTGTATACGTACATGTATATATATAGTTGTACTATATACATAAAGTCACAGAATCATGGAGGTTGGAAAAGACCTTCAAGATCATCTGGTCCAATCTGGTCCAACCATCAGCCTACAACCAATGTCACCCACTAAACCATGTCCCTAAGCACCACATCCAGCCTTTCCTTGAATACCCCCAGGGATGGTGGTGCCACCCCTTCCCTGGACAACGCATTCCAATGCATAACTGCTCTTTCTGAGAAGAAATGTCTCCTAATTTCCAATCTAATCCTCCCCTAGCGCAACTTGTGGCCATTCCCTCTAGTCCTATCCCTAGTTATCCGTGAGAAGAGGCTGACATCTCCAGCCCAGCTGGCCAAAATTCCTTTCAGGTAGCTGTAGAGAGCAATGAGGTCTCCCCTGAGCCTCCTCTAGACTAAACAACACCAGTTCCCTCAGCCACTCCTCACAGGACTTGTGTTCCAGGCCCTTCACCAGCTTTGTAGCCCTTCCCTGGACACGCTCCAGGGCCTTGATGTTCTTGTAGTGAGGGGACCAAAACTGAACCCAGTACTCGAGATGCGGCCTCACCAGAACAGAGTACAGGGGGACGATCACCTCCCTGGCCCTGCTGGCTACACTATTTCTGATACAAGCCAGGATGCTGTTGGCCTTCTTGGCCACCTGAGCACACTGCTGGCTCATGTTAAGGCGAGCATCAACCAGCACCCTCAGATCCTTTTCCTCTGCACAGCTTTCCAGACACTCTGCGTCAAAACACATAAGCTGCTTTGGTTGTCACATTACTCACATAAATTTTTGAAATGTGCATACATTGTGGAGCCATGCCATAACATCATTTAAAAACTACTTGTTTGCTATACTGTTTTAATATGCTAATATTTGGCTTCAGGCAAAGTAGTATTAATTATATCCTGATTGATGTATTTCTAATTTATACGTGGCCTCTGTTTTGGCACAGTGTTTAAAATTCTTGGCATTGAAGCCCATCAAAGCAGAGCAATTCCACCTGATTCTAAAAAGAATACTGATTATTTATAAAATATTCTTAAACAAATATCACCTGGTGCATCTTCAGATTCCCGTGTTATGCTTGGCTGATACCCATTAGCTACAGCAAGGGATATGAAAACTGAAATTATGCAGATACACTCTGGACCGCAGTAGTAGATAGATTTACTTATAATACCTATTTCAATGGGAAACTCATTTTCAATAATAGAGCATAATATTATTGTTATTGCATTTTAGAATTAGGATAATATAATTTTTCAATTCTGCTACCTTTATTGACTGAATCATTGCTAAGTCTCATTATTTTTATCTCCAGTTTTCAAATGTGATTTTTTTTTTCTTAAGACACCAAATACTATGTTTGATGATTATATGGAAGATTCATTTCTTTTACAAATAAAAATAAAAATAGAAATATCCAATGTTTATAGTTCTGAAAGGAACCTCAAGGGAAATAAAGAGATGACCATACTTCCACAAATCATACTTTTCTTCCTTTTGTTTTTGGATGTGTGTCGCGTTAAAGGGGTGTAGCTGATTAACCGTTACGGGCCCGGTTGGATTCAGAGTACTGAACCAGTCGGACATTCACCAAAAACACATTAACAGTCTGGGGGTCCGTTCGGACATTCACCAAAAACGTAATAACCACCTGGGGGTCCGCTCAGACATTCACCAAAAATGCATTAACCGCCTGGGGGTCTGGTTAGATTCAGAACACTGAACTATCATGGATAACCACCCTCACCCTAGTTGCATTAATGAGAGCTATCACAATGCAATCAAGTATGGTTTATTACAGCAACAGATAATCAGGTTCTTTTGGATTGCCGGTGATAGTGACTATCTGCAAAAGCAAGCTAGTATGCATGAAATACACAGGTGTTATAGATGTTATAGATGTTACAGGTGTTATAGGTGTTGTAGGTGTTATGGGTGTTACAGGTGTTATAGATGTTACAGATATTATAGATGTTACAGATGTTATAGATGTTACAGGTGTTACAGGTGTTTACAGGTGTTACAGGTGCGCAGCCTAGAAATAAACACGTTAAAAGGATCAAAGACTCTATAGAGATTTATAAGCAAATATTCAGATCTCACCCAAAGGCGTCCCAATGGGGGGGAAGAGAGGCTCAGCCCGTCGACTGATCCCAGGAGTCAGGAGGTCCTAAGGATGTTGTATGTCCTCGGGATGGTATCTCCCCTGACGATGGTATCTTCCCTAACATCCCCTCTCTCTTGGGCCAATTTATATTATTTTCTATCTTTTAGGTGGAGCTTGAGTGGCTCTAGTCAAGCATATCTTAGTTATGATTGGTGTAAAGTTTTCCCGTCTCCGTTTAAAGTAATAGGCTCCAAGAAATTCAGAGCGCATGCTCAGTGAGGGGTGGTCGCACCTTGGAGGTGGGTAGCTTTTGGGATGGAGGTGTGTTTTGGTATTATAATGATATTATAATGAGCAAAAAGTACACTAGGGTACAGCATTTGTCAAAACATGACAGGTCCTTGGCTCAGGGTGGCAAAAAGTGCAGCTTTGTGCACAAGAACAATCGAGGCCCCACCTGATTACAGAGCCTAGCCGTGGTGTCTCCACTCCACTCCACGCTCCGTGGTGTTCCTTAGAGCTAGCACACCAAGTTTCCCCAGCACGATAGCATCTAAGGTTGGGAGCCTAGGGAATGCAGTTATGCCCTACCCTGAAAGCCTCTTCAATGCTGTACCCTTTCCTTAAAAGTGTGAATGTTAGTTTTATTTTCCTAGTTACTTCAGGCATTTACACCACAATGTGGGGTTGGAAGTATGTTGAGTGCCCTTCTGTCATGGGTTGGGCCCAGTCACTTGGTCTTTGAATCACAACAAAAGTACATGCAAGGGTGAAAAGTATTTGTCATCACAGAGGAATTTCCTTTGTTAACTGTGCTTTGCCTTGGACATTTTTTCAGCTTACACTTTTGAGAATTATATGTCTTCTGGATCTGTTCAAAATAATAAACAATGCCTAAGGTACATCATACAATACATCAGTTCTTCAGATATGACCTTACTGAAGACCTCATGTAAATACAAGGTGTCACTTTTGGACATATTTATTCCAACTCCAATTTTAATTAGATAAAAAAGATAAATAAAACTTTTTAAAAGTTTTTAAAGCAGCAGAAACAACACCATATGCATCAATAAAGACATGAATCCATGTGGATCTTGAAGTAAAACCTGCTTAAGAACACCTTGCAGATAAGTGAATCCTTGACTACTAGCTCTAATTGTATAGATTAATCCATTAATTGCTTTCAGAGAAGTAACAGATTAACTTACTGATTTGACAATTTCCATATTCATGATTTTTGTAGCACATTCGCAGACCAGAAGGTGATAGAAAACTGCTAATTAGCCTTGGATATGGAGGACATCAAGGAGATTGACCTAGATATGTGACTAGCAAGGCCATTTGTGGCATATGCTGACAGACTAATAAAGTAATAAACAGTGAAAACATTCTCTGGGGGAAACACATATAACACCATGTTGGGTAGTGGAATGGCTGAGATTCTGGTAGAACACCTACACATGGATGCTGGGCCACAAGCCCATGAAACCAAACATGCAACTATCAGTGTCTGTCTTGTCCCATTCAGTGGGTGGCAAGGGAGGTGGATCTTTATAATCTCCCAACAAAAGGGCTAGTCTTGCTTGGCAGGGCCATGGAGGCAGCAGAGTCATGACAATGACTCAGAGGAACATGACAATTTGTTGGTTCTTTCTGACAGCAATCAATAAAAGTGCAGATAAAGGTGTTTGGCACAGGTATTAATCCCTCACCAATTGCTTTATGGCAAAACTGGGCTGTGCCCAACGACAAGAAAGCTTTTGATACTGTCTCGCACAGTATCTTGGACAAAATGATTAGACTACAGTTAGATAAAAGAGTAATAAGATAGGAGAACAATTGGCTGATGACAGTGTTCCTGTGAATGGGGTTACATCAGGCTGGTGAGCTGTCACTAGTGCAGTTCCCCGGGGCTCCATTTTAGGACCAGTGCTCTTACATGTTTTCATAAATGATTTGGATGTAGGACTTGAAGGTTTTTTGAGCAAGTTCACAACCACCAAATTGGGTGGAGCTGTTAACTCTGTCAAGGGTGGTAAGGCCTTGCAGAGAGATCTGGACAAATTAGAGATCTGGACAATCACCAATAACATTAAGTTTAACAAGAGCAAGTGCCAGATTCTGCACCTGGAAAGGGGCAACCCTGCTTATACGTACAGACTGGGGGACAAAATACTGGAGAGCAGCCCCACAGAAAGGAATCCAGTGGTTTTGATCTACAGCAAGATGAACATGAGCCAGCAGTGTGACTTGGTGGCCAACCATATCCTGAGGTGCATCAAGCACAGCATTGCTAGATGGTCAAGGGAAGCGATTGTCCCACTCTACGCTATGCTGTTGCAGCCTCGCCTCAAGTGAGGTTTTACCACCCTTAGATCCGGCACTGTTGGCTCAAGTCATGGTCTTGATCTGTAGTTGTAGGATTGACACTGGAACACATATATGCCCACCCCTATACAGTCTTGTTAGTCCAGGACCACCCTTGGGGCAGAAACTGTCTCACACATAAGTGGTTTTGTATTCTGGAAGCTTTGGAACAGTTTTCGATGATTCTGCATTTTGCTCCCAGCAATTTGCCCAAACTGATGTTCCCCAACTGGAAAGGGGGAGCAGAGAAAGGCAGCCTGAAGTCCTGCCTCCATGGGACTTGGTTCATCATTCTCCTGATCAGAGTTTTTTGAGGCAAAAACAAACAAACAACAAAAAAAGGATCAAGTTCCTTGCCCGTCTTAGATGGTGTCCTCTTCTCCTGAGTCCATAGCTAGTCTAGCATAGTCTGGCATGTTTGAGTGTGAAGTGTGCAAATACCACAGAATAGAAATCTTCAGCTATAAATCACTGACTGTGTGCTATATCCCCACTGTTCGGTAAATAAATTTGAGATTCTTTGAAGCCAAGTTTTGTCATTTTGTTCTTGTACACACTGCACTTCTAGTTTTTCTTTGAAAATTCTAATTTGTCCATAAACACTATGTGCAAAATCTCCATGTACTTTTATTTTTTTCCTTGATTTTATGCATCCTACATATAATGTGAAACTTGCCTGCCGTAAAATTTGATTCCCATAATATAGTGGGCATACATGTATATTCCAGAAGTAACTTTGGATAAACAGAGTGGAGGTTTCAAGACAACAAAGAGCTTATCACAATCAAATCCAAGGCAAGTACATAAATGCCAACATTTACCTTAACTAAAAAATACATGCCATAAGAATGAGGAATGTATTCTTCTTAAAAATGACAACAGATCTTCCTCTAAAAAAAAAATGTTATTTGAACAATACGTAAAAATTGCCTTCCATAAAATTTTCTGTATTAATTTCAAAATGAACTTGGAACAACAACAACAACAAATCAGAGTTCAAATATTTAATATTCTAAAACTTGTTAAGTTAGCATTTTTTCATTTATCTCATTAAAGAAGAAAGAGAAAAGGTTAACTGGATATCACAAAGCACAAATAAGAAAAATAAAGTCTATTGTGGCCCAGAGGTATAGCACTAAGAAATGCAAGCTTCTGTACTCAAGCACTAACAAAATAGGAAAATAAGCCAACAAGTGAAAGATCACTAAATGTGTAAAATAAAATTTATTGTAGCCTTTGAAATACATTTTTGCCTCTTGAACAGTTGAACAAAAAGAAGGGGAAAAAAAGAGAACAAAAAATGTTCCATTTTAAAGTATTAGAATTAAATAAATGGAGGAGCCCCTAGTCATTGTGAGGGGATGGGGGTCAGGGGTGGAGGGGACAGGTTTTTCAATACTGCGGCATTGTGGTATCATGCCACTTTTGTAGAAAGAGTGCTTCTCCACCAAAAGCTTGGAAGGTGCTCAGCACTTTGATAAACTAGCTATAAAACAGCAGCAAATTGCAGCTGACCAGGCCTCTGGAGGATACACATGCAGACAGTTTGTTACACTTTGACAATTACTTCTGCGGCCAAGCAGTTTGTTATTAGGGATTTAGAAAAGTGCTTTCTCAGGAACAGGAAAGACATAAAGAACAACAGCATTGAAAAGCTGCAAGAACAGCACTGCTACCTACACAGCTTCCATAAACACAGGAAGAGATCTACTGACTGGATGAGGCTTTGAAGTTCTATGTGATTAGAAAGCAAAAGACCTCTGCTGGGAATGGAAATTACACTAGTGTTGTTTATAAATAATTGACCCTTGCTGACTGTCAGCAATCCTTACACAGGGAGAGCAGCCAGCCTGCAGCATCCTGAATCCTCCTCAGGTCCAGGGGCCTGGATAGAGGACAGAGGGACCAGAGGTTCTTGTTACTGGGCTGTGGAAGGTTTTTGACAACCACAGCACTGTAAGTTACCAGGGAAAAATGAAGATTCACAGAAAACCCTTCAAGCAAGTATAGGAGTGATGTTGCGCCTATGCTGAGATACAGTCTCTCCTCTCTTATTTCCTCAAGGCTATGATTTTCGCAGTACCTTTCAACCTGTCACTGTAGTCACCCACATATTCCACAGTGCTCTGATAGCTATAGTGCCTGACTTTGTATTTGAGCTTCTGATGGTAATATATACTTTTCCTTAATATAGTCAAAGAAAACCTAGAAACACAAAGAACCCATAGAAAACAAATACTGAGAATGTTAAGAGGAAGAAACTTAGATACACAGTGGTGGTATAGCCAGTGATGCTCTGGGAAGATTGGAAGTGTGGTTCTGCCATTAAGGCAAATGACTTCTTTGCTTGTTCAGGCTCAGTAAGAAAATATTTTGACATATTGGGTTCACAAGAACATATTGCTAAGCAAACACAAAAACTCAGGGTCTAATTAAATAAACACTGCTCTAATTGGCAGTTTCCAAAATACAGAAAACAGTAGTGGCCACTGGAGGGCTCAAACACATCTTAAAAATTATTATCCCGATGTATCAAATCTGCTTGGCCACCAAGCAAGGAAGAGACATAAATGTCATTAAAGTTGTAGAAATAAACATTTGAGATATAATATATTGTAGCTAGAGAGCTGCTATTATGAGCAGAAATTTAATTTGTATACTTGTATTTCTAGCTAACAGTAGCTAAAGAATAGTAGTAGATGGAAGATTTTCTAAAGAGAAACTACTGTGGCCACCATATATTATACCCAGTGCTTTAGTCATAAAGTGTTATAAAAATCTTTTGCTTTCTATGAAGGTCAACTCTGTGTAGGATAAGCAAAAGCAACTAGAATTTTTACAGGTTAAAGTGTAGTAATCAGAGAAGTGTGATTTTTATTAAACCAAATTATTATAAATTAGTATTTTACTAATTTATTTCTGGAGACTTGTCAAAAAATTGTTTAAGGAGGAAGATGTTAATTAACTAGGAATTTGATATACTTCTGATCTGACAGATCTAATTGTTAAAATAATCTCTCATGTATTTTTATGTGAATAGAATAGAAGATCTTCAGGGATTTTTATTGGAATTACTGTCACCTGCAGGTTATTAATCATCTTTAAAAATACACACTTCAGATAAGTGTCTTGAGGAAGCTAAACAAGTCCATTTGGAAAGCTCATCAGCATAATAATATCTTTAACTACTGAGGCTGTTATTCTCTTCAGGGCAAAAATAGGCTATGTTTTCTACTGTGAGAGCCAGAAGAACCTCAGATGAGAATCTGCAACATCAAAATACATGAGTACTTCTCAATGAAGTACTGAAAATTGAAATAGACTCCAATATAAGCTGGAAAGGCTGAACAAGATTGTAGTTATCACCACTTCAGATAAGTAAAATCATGGAATGATAGAATCATATAATAGTTTGGGCTGGAAGGGACCTTAAAGATAATTTTGTTCTAACTCCTGGCCATGGACAGGGACACCTCTCACTACATCATGTTGCTCAAAGCCTGATTCAGCCTGGTCTTGAACATTAGTGGGGATGGATCATCCACAGTTTCTCTGGGCAACCTGTTCCAGTGCCTCAACACCCTCTGAGTAAAGAATTGCTTCCTTATATCTAATCCAACTTTCCCCTTTTTCAGGTTAAACCATATCTCCTTGTTCTATCATGACCATCCCTGACAAAAAGTTCAATTCCAGCTTTCCTGTAGCCCCCTTTATGTACTGGAAGGCCGCTATAAGGTCTCCCCAGAGCCTTACGTTCTCCAGGCTGAAGAACCGCAGCCTCCTCAGCCTGTCTTCATAGGAGAGGACCTCAAGCCCCTTGACTGGTTTTGTGGTCTCTGGACTTGTTTTAATACTTCTATGTCCTTCTTGTGCTTTGTGCCCCAGAACTGAACACGGTGCTCTGGGGAGAGCACAGCAGAGGGGGAGAATCACCTCCCTTGCCATGCTGTCCATTCTTCTTTTGATGTAGCCCAGCTTGGCTTTCTGGGTTGAAAGCTCACATTGCTGGCTTCTGATCAACCTACATCCCCAGGTCCTTCTCCTCAGGGCTGCTTTCAATCTATTCTCCACCCAGCCTGTATTTCTGCTTGGGATTGCCTGCCCAGATGTGGGACCCTGTTGAACCTCATGAGGTTCATAGAGGCCCACCTCTCAAGCCTGTCCAAGTCCTTCTGGATGGCATCCCTTCCCTCCAGTATGTCAGCTGTACCACACAGCTTGGTGTTATCTGCAAACATACTAAGGGTGCACTCAATCTCACTGTCCATGTCATTGACAAAATGTGTCAATCCCAACAGGTAAAAGGAACACCATTAATTACTGATCTCTACCTGGACATTGATTTGTTGACCACTACTCTGACTGAGACCATACAGCCAATTCCATATACACCAAATGGTCCATCTATCAAATCCATGTCTCTTCTACTAGGAGACAAGAATGTTGTGCAGAAAAGTGTCAAATGATTTGCTCAAGTCTGGGTCAATGATGTCAGTTGCTCTTCCCTTATCCACCAGTGATATAACCCCTTTATAGAAAGCCACTAAATTTGCCAGGTATTTGCCTAATAAATATTAATATTCACAGCACAGAGGTCATGTTCTCAAAAGGGAAGACAGATTTTTAGTGACCATGAACATGCTTAATTCCTGTTAATTATGTATTTATTTATAACCAAGTAAATTAATACTTATTTAAAATACATTTATAATTAGCTTATAATATAAACAATATAAATAAATAAAACTATTTATAATATCAACAACAGCAATATAACTATTTTTATTTATATTTACTTATTTCTCATCATAAAAATAATGAAGGTGGACAGATCTGGTAGATCACTTTGCAAAAGAAAAAGAGAAAGAGAGAGAGAGAGAGAGAGAGAGAGAGAGAGAGAGGAAAAGAAACCAAAATTTGAATAGATTTCCCAGAAGATTAATCTTTGTGAAAAACAGCAAAATAACCAGTAGTAAAATGTCAGCTGTTCAAGAGCAAGAAAAAGTCATAAAGACTATAAACATAATACAAGTCTTCTGGAATAAGCTCATTTAGATATTGAAAACAAAAAGATGCATACTAAAACATATGAACATCTTTCTCATGGCCCATTTGTTCTTGCTCAGTGATCTGGGGTCTTCGGCAAATTTAGCTGATACTGCTTCCCTGTAAAATTTTTCCCAGTGAAGCTAGCCTTTCATTCAGGTATAATGTAGGTTTCACGTTGATACAATACCTCAATCGCGTTATTAGAGGAAGGAAGAAAGAATTTTCAGAGGAAGTGTCTCCTTTGGACATTTCTGAATCTTGTTAACACTCAACTTAAAATCTAGTTTATAACTTCTAAGGTAATTGCCACTTGAACGAAATATTTTTTCAGCTTTCTCTCCACTGTGGAATATCTGTTTCTCTTGAATTCAAGGGGAAACAAAAATGGGATAAAGTTTCCTTATACAGCACTGGATACTGGAACAAATATTTCAATCTCAATTTTTTATATGGTGGCACAACGGTTTTCTTTCTTGTTCAAGTTTTGCTGTATTTTTCATGGTTCTCTGACTTTATAAAGTACATTTTCCGCTAATCAAAGTTCCTTCATTTAAAATTTTAGAGAAGCATGCTATTGTTATGTGATAGCAACAGACAATTTTTATTTATATATTTATTTATTAATTTGTTTATTTATTTATTTTTCTGTCTATCTTAAAAGAAAAACAGCGGTTATATCTGCAATAGTGGGTAGGCGCTGGTGTTGATCTTCTCAAGGGTAGGAGGGCTCTACAGAGGGATTTGGGTAGGCTGGTCTGATGGGTTGAGGCCAACTGTATGAGTTTCAACAAGGTCAAGTGCTGGGTCCTGCACTTAACGCACAAAAACCTAATGCAAGGCTACTGGCAGGGGAAGAGTGGCTGGAAAGCTGCCCACCGGAAAGGGATGTGGGGGTATTGGTCAACAGCAGGCTGAATATGAGCCAGCGGTGTGCTCAGGTGGCCAATAGCATCCTGGCTTGGATCAGAAATGGTGTTGCCAGGAGGACTAGGGAAGTGATCGTGCCCCTGTCATCGGCTCCAGTGAGGCCACACCTTGAATAGAGTGCTTAGTTTTGGGTCCCTCGCTACAAGCTAAGGCAGAGGAGGTTTAAGCTAGACATCAGGAAGAGGTTCTTCACTGAGAGGGTGGTCGCACACTGGAACAGGCTCCCCAGGGAAGTAGTCACTGCATCAAGCCTGTCGGAGTTTAAGTGTTTGGACTGTGCACTTAGTCACATGGTCTAAACTTTCGTGCAGACCTGTGTGGTGCCAGGAGTTGGACTTGATGATCCTTATGGGTCCCTTCCAACTTGCGATATTCTATGATTCTATGAAGAAGGACATCAAGGTGCTGGAGAATGTCCAAAGAAGGGCAACAAGGCTGGTGAAGTGGCTGGAGAACACATTTTATGAGGAGTGTCTGAGGGAACTTGTTTAACCTGGAAGAAAAGGAACCTGGGAGACCTCATTCTACTTCACCATCACATCACAGAAACAGCGATAGTGTTATCTGTATAAGAAAAGAAGTCATGATATTTTTAATGCTTCACTGCATAGGAAAAAAACTATCAAAAATTTTTAATAATATCCAGTTCTAGATGAAGTTATATTTGAAATATTTGGCAACAATTGTCATAAGATTAGAATATTTTTTTACCCTGCATTTTCTTGGTCATATAAATAACAAGTTTCTGTCTGCTACAGAAGAATGTTTTTATTCACTATCAAATGTGAATCACTGCCTACACTACTTATATACATATTGTTACCTTGAAGTGTATGATTAAATCAAAGTTGATGTGTAATGAAAACAAGTATTAACAAGTGCTGCCACATAACTTAGACTATTAAATTCTTTCCCAGAAATACAGTAAAAGTCATGTCATGAATTGCTTTTTCTTGAAAGTTAACAATTTATTACACTAACATTATTCCACGGCAATAAGTTTCAGAGCAAATTGTTTACTCTGTTTTCATTATAATTTTTCTAGTAGTCTTCAGCAAATAATGCCACAAACTGAAGTTCCATATTTATTTCCAATGAAGGTAATATAAATATCTTGACGCATTTTTGCAAGTCTTGTTTAATGGTGTAGTACAGCTTGGAACTTAAATGCATATGCCAGATTTTGTCCAGTTTGGAATCAATTTTAAGTGGATAAATAAAGTACTACGAAAAGTTCTGTTCAAGATATTTTGTTTGTTTTTTTGTTTTTTAGGCAACCACCCTTGTAATTTGAGACCTAAATCAGTAAGAGAAGAATATGATACCTTACATTCTCATATATTGAAACCTTGTACCGCTTATTAACTTTTGAAGATATTTATTTATTTATTTATTTATTTATTTATTTATTTATGTATTACATTACATATACAAATACATCACATTAAATGGCATGCTTGTAAGGCATTCTTCCAAAAATGTTTATATCATAGATTATCAATATTCAATATATCAATATATCAATATATATATATAATATCAATATATCAATATATCAATATGTTGTATTTACTAATAAAATTATACACAAGCCTGTGACCTTCTGCTGCTACCACTTTTTAGGACAGCTGGATGAGGTAACTAGGGAATAAAACAGCAATAGTTCAGGCCTGTAACTCTCAGTTTATTTATAATGTTGAAGAAGAAGAAAATGAGAATACGTTGCAAAACTGTCTTGATTTTGTATACAATTAATTTCCATATGAACAAAAATTTTCAGTAATTTTTTTGAAATCCCAGGGTGAGAAGCCTCCTGGCAGTGAATGATAAAGAAATTGTTTGTTTCTGAAAGAAACCTATACCACACTTGGAGTATATTAATCCTCATAAAACCATAAGTTTTTGCATCCTTGGAGTCAGGTTCACATTACAAAATTTGTTTTAATTATTTCTTATTATTTTATGAGTTAGTTTTTCTATTAAATTTATTGTCCTTCACTCTTGCCTATTTTTAAAAAGCAAATGCCTATGACCTGTTCTATGAACTGTCTTCTGGGCACCATACTCTTAGAAGTATCACTTATTCAGGTTGAAAAGACAGTTTTCAGCAAGAAATGTGAACATGTATGTATGAGTTTTCCAAAGCAAACAAAGACATTTCTGTTATTGCTGATCACAAATATTTAAAATACAGTGACTGTTTTTATTTTTTTTAATATATTTTTTAATGTTATTATATGTATATATACATATATGTATACAGCAATGTGTGTGTTTAAGCTCAAAGAAAATCAAGCTGCCCTTGACCATGGTTTTACATGGTTTACATAAAATACAAAATTAAAAAGGGGAAAAAACAAACAAATAAAATGTCAGATCAGCAATTCCCCAGGTCATAAGTACTCTGACCGATAGTCCAAAAATACCTATGCATTGATAGTCAATGCATATCATACAATCAAAATGAGTTTGACCTCATACAATCAAAAAAGATGTGCTGAAGGAGCCAAATATAAAATAGATTGTATGAAAGACATACTAGTTCACTAAAGCAGTGCAAATGCAAAAGAGCCAAAAGAGCCAAACAATTAGGACTTTGAAAAGAAGCAACACTGAAATCTATGTACTTAAAAAAATGCATAGTCACACAAAAAAAATAAATATTTATATATTTATATTAATATTTATATATTTATCTCTCTTCTAGATATTCATTCATAATAACTTGAGAGGTTTTACATCTTTCCATTCAAGCTATGTGGAGCTGGTATGAACAGAAAGGGAAAGCACTAGATAAAATAAAATAAAATAAAATAAAATAAAATAAAATAAAATAAAATAAAATAAAATAAAATAAAATAAAATAAAATAAAATAAAATAAAATAAAATAAATCAAAACAAAACAATAAATAAATAAATAAAAGTTAAATTTATGTGTTTTTTTTTTTTTTTCAGTCTCAATTGGCCTTCTTTCACAATCTGGATCACTGTCCCCCAGCCAATTCCACATGGTCTAATGAGTTACCTAGCTCATTTCCTGCTAAAGAACATTGAAAGAAAATCAGTGAAACAATCTTCTACTGAGCACCTTTTTTCCTACTCAGTTAAAGGCAAAGACACATAAGAGTATACTGTTAGGTCAGAGGTTGGACTCGATGATCTTGAGGTCTCTTCCAACCTAGAAAATTCTGTGATTCTGTGATTCTGAGTACATAGGTAGAACAAAGTCTCCCAGATTAAAAACAAAACCAACCAACCAACTGACCAAATAAACAAAAACAAAAACAAAACAAAAACACACACACACACACACACACAAAAACAACTAAATAATATAAAAAAAAGTTCTGAAAATCTCCATGGCTCTTACTTATTCAGTTACCTAATGAAATTAGTTTGTTGCTAGTGAACTGCATTTTAAAGTTGTCCTTCATTATGTGTGTTTCTCTGTTTCCACCTGGTATGTTGCACAGTGCTCAGTAGCTTGACACATGCCTTATACACACAGCACAGGTAACTGTTGTGCTGCCTCCCAGGTATGTGTGCATGCTTATGCCATAAATATTTAATGTAAATTTCATCAGGCAGCCTGAAACTGAAAGAAAACAGATTTCTTCTTTTCTAAATTTCATCATTCCCATTTGCTGCCTTCTCACTCTGACCCAGTAACTCTCTGACATTTATTTCTACATAAAAATACGTTCAAAGTTTTTTATATGAACTGTCAAGAATGAAAATATATATATATATATATGCTCCTATCTGAGACTAATTTATAGCCCGTGTTTTGGTCATTCCTCTTGAGGAATGCAGGTTGATCTCCTCAGGCAAGGGAAGATATGAACCAAGTTTTCAGAAAAGCTACAACGAGTGAGTTAGATACCTTTACTATCTGAACTGCCTTCACTTGTGGTAAATATGAACAAGCTTCTTCTAGTCTTTGTAAACACAGCCAGAGTTCTAACCTGAGGCTATGGATATCAAGTAGGCAATAGACTTCTTGTTAGCTTTTCATGAATTTCAGGATCCATGCGTTTAAGTTAAAACTATGTAATAAGGACGAATTTCAAGAATTTGTTATAGTAATAACTGTGGTCTGTGTACACATCCTTAGTCACCAGTTCCCTGGGTGATCCTGGGACTCCACAATGAGTCTGCATAAATGAGACAACAGGCTGATTTGAGATGGTGAACAGCTTTGAAACAAACCAACTTGAGAAAAGTGGTTGATTGAAGTCCTGCCACCTTCACAACAACAAAGCATTTGATTAAATGCTCTAGGCCTTTCCTGGTGGGAATTTCAGACAATCCCAGAAATTCTTCTCCAGGTGCTGCACTGCATGGGTTGACAGACAGGCAATTATGCATTCTTAAATATGCATCTTTTATTATTATTATTTTTTTGGAAGTCACAGCAAAATGATCCACACAATTGATGTTGCTAAAAACCTTAGAGATAGCATTTCTTCAGTTAAGCCATTCAGTTGATTGAAAGCACTTTAAACAAAAACATTATATCTGGTAAGTATTCTGATAGCTTCACATTGCAAGAAATATGATATTGAAAGCATTTTGGATGTCCTGAAAATGTATTACATGCTATTTCATCCAGCACTGAAGATAACTGTAACAGCTTCTCATATTCACCCTCAACAGAAACCCAGCTACATTTTGTGAGTCAGAGCATGACTCATTCCTTTGAAAATGAAAGGAGACTTTTATGAATTATTGTCACATTAAAAAACAAACTATTATTTTTCTCCACCTAATATTAATTCTAAAAATAATCTCCAGACAGTTCAGCCATCAGTCTTTTTCCTGATCAGACTATTTAAAACACAGGACAGAATTTAAGAGCGTTTTCAAGTATGAAAGTAGAAAGGAATGAAAACAAAAAAAAATCTCAAGTCTAGATTAATAGAAGTAAAAGGGTCAATCTTCAAATTAATACTTTCATCCAGAGATAGAATAGTTCAATTGGAAGGGACCTTTAAAGATCATCCAGTCCAACAGATATTAGAGAGATTTGTTTACATGCATATGATTACAAAATAATAATAACAATAACAGTAACAATAACAATTACATAATACTCTTCACCAAGAGGGTGGTTGCACACTGGAACAGGGAAGTAGTCACTTCACCAAGCCTGTCTGAATTTAAAAAGTGATTGGACTGTGCACTTAGTCACATGGTCTAAATGTCTGGGTAGACCTGTGTGGTGCCAGGAGTTGGACTTGATGATCCTTATGGGTCCCTTCCAACTCAGGATATTCTATGATTCTATGATTCTATGAACTTTCTAGTGGTCAATGATGTCAGTGACTCTATGATTCTATAACATTTACATTTCATTTGAAATCACTGAAGAATTGTTAAATGGAGAATGGATATTTTCAGTAGTCCCTTTACATATCTTAGTGTTGTTTTTTTGGGGTTTGGTTTTTAATTATACATGATTCAAGCAACTCAGATACCATAAGGACAAGCTGCTGAACCTCAGGCATAAAATGAGTTACTGATTTAATAATTAGTCCTTAGGCACTTGTAATTCTTCAGTGCTGGATTTTCAATATGCCACAAACTACCTTTCTCATAAAAAATGGTGAAAGATGTCGATTGCACTTAATACCTAAATTCATACTTCATAGTGAAAATTAATTAAATCCGTAATTGAAACCTCCCCCAAAGAAACAGTTGTGCTCAGGAAACATGTCTTAGTGGAAAATTTCTAGAGAAATTTCTAGAGAAATTTTCCATCACTAAAAAAAAAAGGTGGACTGAAAATTATTCAAGTATAGAAGAGCAAAATGAGGACAAAAGACTTTTAAATCAATCTAATCTTACAAAGCTTTCTCAGCTAAAAAGATAAACAAAAATTACTGAAATTTACTGATAACTTCTGAATAAAGTGTATGAATGCTGAAATTGGGCAGTTTACCAGTTCTCTCTGTAGAAACAGAGAGCCTAGCAACTTCAAGAGGAATCTGACAATCAGAATCATGAATGGAAAATGAACACATAGTAAGGAATTAAATAATATATCTTTCCCTCAAAATGCAGAGTCCTTCCAACTCACTCAGATGAAAACTATAAATGAAGTAAAGGACTATGGTAAATAACACACGGTTCTGCTACTGCAAAATGTATAAAATAAAACATATACATAGTTTATCATCTATTATAAGAGACTTTCTTCACAGAACTAATCAGTCTTACAATAATTTATCTAATCAAGCACCTTGAGAAATCATTTAAAAAACATTTTAAAATGATTGTAGTGAGCAAGACCTTTTCCTCATAATATCCGTGTAGCATAGGTGTTTATTTGATGTGAGGGTTACCTCACAACAGTAATCCCGAAAATTCTCAGTTTAAATGTCATGGCAGATTTATGCTCTATATCTAGCTTAATTGAAAACTCTTCTGAAGAAAGGTTGAGGGAAATAGGTTTGTTTAGCTTGGAGAAGGCTCCGGGGAGACCTCATTGTGGCCTTCCAGTACTTGAAGGGAGCGTATAAATAGGAGGGGGAACGCCTGTTTACATGCGTTGATAGTGATAGGACAAGGGGGAATGGTTTTAAACTAAGACAGGGGAGATTTAGGTTAGAAATTAGGAGGAAGTTTTTCACTCAGAGGGTGGTGAGGCACTGGAACAGGTTGCCCAGAGAGGCTGTGGATGCCTCAGCCCTGGAGGCATTCAAGGCCAGGCTGGGCCTCTGGGCAGCCTGCTCTGCTGGTTGGCAACCTTGCCCAGAGCAGGGGGGTTGAAACTAGATGATCTGTAAGGTCCTTTTCAACCCAGACCATTCTATGATTCTATGATATGATTTCTTAACCCTTGAAATATCTCCTGAGGTACTTCTCTATAAAGAAACTTGTACTGGTTTTCCAATAGGTGCCCTTCTATGAATGAAGAGTGAACGTCCATCTTTACTAATTCTGATGGAATTTCATAAGGATTAGAAAATTCATAATGCTTTCATAAGCATTAGAAAATTATTTTTTGTTGTTTAGTATTTTTAAAATATAAAAATGCATATTATATCTTACCGCCTTTATTGCTTTATCTTCCTGTTGCAGTCTGTAATTTTCCGGGTGGATACTCTCCACTTGTGTACCATTTACTTTAAAAGAAGCATAGAATCCTATGAAGCTATTGGGAAAAAAATAGAAATACTACTTATTGTTCAAATATAACACATACATGCCATATAAAATAAAAGCAAGCTATGTTGAAGCAAAACCCACTGAAATGCTGGGAAGAAAAAATTACATTTTTTTTCTCTAAACCTGAAGTATACTTGATGAAGTATTTGACAAAAAGACCAACATATTTTTTTCTTTGTGCTGAGGGTTAAAAAAAGATAAAAACAAATACCATTCATCTTATTTTTATTCTTGTTCTTATTGTTCTTTTTCTTGTTCTTCTTCCTCTTCCCCAACATGAAATCCACGATGATATCATTGTGAGATGTAACAATTAAAATAAAACCATAATAATTAGGAATTATCCCTTTCCAGATATTAATAACTATTTATAACTTATATATACAGGTTTTTAATAAGAAATTTGCAATTTATAAACAAATTCAACACATTATTTCATCCAATTAAAAGGTCTGATTTTTGCAACATTTTGCTGTATTACCACCAGCTAGTAACCTAAACTGTTTGTCTGATTGTTCTTACTATCTACAGACCAGCTGGCATTGAAGTTCCCTGCTTTTTATCCATTAATTTGACCTCTGAAAAATGTTCTGGTAATGGAATAGTTAGCATGGAGACCACTGTTCCCTGCAGTCTGCTTCCTAAAGGCTTTCTACTTTACAATGGTATCTGTGCAGTCTTTGTAAAGACTCAAGAAAAGCATGGGGGAAAAAAAAAAGTCTGATTAGAAAGTAAATATATTTTTGCAATAAATTATCCTTTTTCTGTAATTATTGCATATGGTTTGTCTATCCTGCAAATTTGGTAGCCCTAATTAAATGATTTAAGAATATTTAAACTTTCACATTAAAATAAAAAGACAACTAAAAATAAGTTTGTGGTTTTGTTTTTTTAAATGTTTTATATTTCAAACCTAATTTGCCACTGCCACAAAAAGAAATATGAGTGTTTTATTACATTCATTACAGAATTAAGATGGATAAGACTGATAACCAGCCAAAAATAAGTCTTTGAGCAATACAGAGAACTGAATATAGCAATAGCTCACAGCTGTCACGGAAGACCATTATTTCCATGATTTACAACTGTAACAAATAAAATCTTGCTCTTGCAGCTATGCCAGGCTTAACCCACAACACCAAATTACCACACAGTTAAAGAGCCTACTAGAATGATAATGCTAACGCTTTTGAGCAGTTTGGGAATTTCTTGTCCATTTAAGACTCAGTCACTAATTTGTGCAAAATAACACAAGCTACTGAAATATGACCAACTTTGATGGAGTAAGCTGAATGGGCCACATTTGTGATCCCATTTGCTGAAAGAGTCTTCAGTGAGCCTTCTTATTAGTGGACTTTGAAACTAACCTTAAGGATCTTACAAGATCAAGCTGGTGTTCTGTATTTCCAGCTAATTAGTGAAAACATCCACACTAGATGAGTAAAAGCGTGTCTCTTATAGATGAATTTGTAGATAAAAAATGCAAACTTTTATCATATTCATAGATATGTTATAGATTTGTTAAAAATGTTCTCCCTATCATTTAATCTATTGTAGTTGTTCTTGCAAAAACTAATTTCAGATAGCATTATTTTAGGCTTTTACTTTCTTCTGTGTCTGGAGCAGTCAGGAAGCCAATGACTGTAGAGTTTCAAATATAAATACTGCCCTGCAACATAAGTTGTATATCCATGGGAGACTTATTTCAAGGCAGAATTTCAAATGACCTGCTGTACATTATTCTGTCTGCCCTGAACATCACTTGAAGGATATTTTCTAGTGAAGTTTTATAGTCTGACTGAAGCTCTTTCAGCATGCTTTCTAAAACTGAACCAAGGACATGTCTTGCAATAATATGTTCAGTAAGGTCAGATCGTTGAATGGGACAAGGGTTAAATTGCCTGGCTGGAGCTCTTCCAGCACAACCTGCTATTTCTAAATTCTAAGACACACGCCCGGAAGCAAGACTTACATTCACCTTTTGTATTCCAACTTGTAACTAGGGAAAAGGCTTTAACTGTGCTCTGCAACAATATGTCACCTGCATAGCCCAATCAGTAACTCACCCAGACACATTAGACTCAAATATACTTCATTTATTTCTCAACTGCCTTATTTATGCATGTGTTTATAGACGTGCAAGTATTTCTGCCTCCTGTATCTGGAAGTAGCTGTGTCAGAATCTAATCAGAGCTTCACCTTTAAGAGCAATAACTCCAGTTTCTCCCCCCAGAAAACTGCAAGAAGTAAAATTTTTTATCTTTAATAGTAGCTACAGACAGAAGAGACAAGTTTTGGCCTACAAATGCTGAAATTCAGTTTGACTTGCTAGGTCTATTTCTGATAAGAAGTGAGATTCTATTTTAAGAGTTTCAAAATTAATCTCCTTTTAACCTCTTTATAAAGTCTCAGATGGGAATTATGAGTTAGGTATTGTGCTAATATATTTATTATTTTATTTATTTGTATACATATCACTGTTCCGGTTAAAATAATAATAATTAAAAAAAGCTTATCTCACAGCATTTTTTTTCTTATAGTTATTGAAAGTCATTAATCTATAATGCAAATTCTAAAAATAAATTAAGATTTGGAAGGAACAGTTATTGGTTTTTAGGCTGAGTCTTGACCAATTCTGATTTTTTTGCAGGTATTTCTAGAAAAGTATGAAAACCAAAAACTGGGTAGGTAAGATTTTCACCGTTAAAAGATTTTCAGAGTTAAAATCTGATTATACACTTAGTATTAACCTGTACAGTGCACAACTGATAAATGATCTCATACATGATCAGTAGATAAGGCTCTTGCTGAAACAAGGCCATTCCTTTACAAATATGTAGATTTCTCCTACTCTCTGGTTATAGCTGATTAAGCTACCAAAATAAATACATTTCCAAACTAGTCAAGCAGGATGAATTCCCTATATAGTAATCAATTCAAGCAACTTTTTGATGGCAGCTTCTGGAAATTTCCACCTCAAAAGAAGGCACTTACATGAGACAGCAATGTGTCCTTGCTGCAAAAAAAAAGTTAATGGTATCCTGGGCTGCCTTAGGCAAAGTCTTGCAGGCATGTTGAAGGAGGTGAACCTTCCCTTCCACTCAGCACTAATGAAGCTGCATTGGGTTACGTGCCTAGTTTTGGGCTCCCCAGTACAAGAGAGACGTGGACATGCTGGAGAGAATCAAGCAAATCACAACTAAGATGATGAAGGGACTCTATCCTATGAAATCCTGCCAGAGTTCAAGAAGACGACATAGACATATGGTTTAATTTTTAGGTAGTCCTGTGTGGGGCCAGGAGATGGACTCAGTGATGCTTGTAAGCCCCTTCCAGCTTGGGATATTCTGTAATTCTATGATTCTATGATTCAGGGTTAAGAGAGCTGGGACAAAAGGATCATGAGAGAATCTTGCAGCCCAGAAGGCCAACTGCATCCTGGACTGCATCAAAAGAGTGGCCAGCAGATTGAGGGAGGTGATTGTCTCCCTCTGATCTGCCCTTGTGAGGCCCTACCTGGACTATTGCATCCAGGTCTGGAGTCCCCAGCACAAGAAGGATGTGGGGGTGTTAGAGCGGGTCCAGAGGAAGGCGACAAAGATGATCTCCTAGGAAGAAAGGCTGAGAGAACTGGGGATGTTCAGCCTACAGAAGAGAAGGCTCCAGGGTGACCTCATCACAGCCTATCAATACTTAAAGGGGTCTTATACAAAGGATGGAGAAGGGCTTTTTAAATAGATAGACAGATAATGACAGGACAAGGGGGAATGGTTTTAAACTAAAAGAGGAGAGATTAGAGATTAGAAGGAATTTTTTCACTCAGAGGTAGGTTAGGATTGGAACAGGTTGCCCAGAGAGGTTGTGGATCCCCATCTCTGGAGGTGTTCAAGATCATCAATGTTATATGAGGCTCCGGGCAACCTAATCTAGCGGGTGGCATTCCTACCTATGGCAGGGGGCTTAGAACTAGATGATCCTTTGATCCTTGGAACTAGATCCTAGGTCCCTTCCAACCCTAGCCATTCTATGATTATGATTCTATGATCTTATCAATGCATATAAATGCCTGAAGGGAGGGTGCAAGGAGAATGGTGCCGGTCTCTTTTCAGTGGTGCCCAGTGATATGAGAAGAAGTAATGGGAGGTTCCATCAGAACCTCAGGAAAATTTTTACTGGGGTGGTGACCAAGAACTGGCACAGAGTGCCCGAAGAAGTTGTGAAGTCTCTCTCCCTGAATATCTTCAGAAGTCATCTGGATGTAGTCCTCAGCAACCTGCCCTAATGGCTCTACTTGAGCAAGAAGGTTGGACCAGATGACCTCCAGAGATCTCTTCAAACCTCAACCATTCTGTGATTCTGTGACTCTGTGATACTGACAGGATAAAAGAAGTGAAAAAATCAATAGCATGAATTCCCTGGAAATAAATGTGTGCAATAAAAAGCTAATTTTCTCAAAGGTGACGAAAGTAAGGTCACACCTTGAAATTCTGCAGTCATTTCCACTGCAGAACAGCAGAGAAAGAAAGAATGTGAAATCCTACAAATAACCTGCAAAGGCAGTTATTTATCTAATCTAAATTACAC
Organism: Anas acuta; assembly: GCF_963932015.1. Lineage (NCBI taxonomy): Eukaryota > Metazoa > Chordata > Aves > Anseriformes > Anatidae > Anas > Anas acuta. The sequence goes on along the minus strand of NC_088986.1, from coordinate 18,653,333 downwards.
AACTTCAGTTCTTAGCTTATCCTGTAAGTACCTGTAAGTTTAAAATTCTTACATTTATTTTATTTTCAGTTCTACTGGAGCCAAAATGACAATATTAAAAACTAGAGTACCATACACAAGAAGTTAAGTATGCTGCATAAGAAAACTGAAGTGCACTATGATTTGTAACAGATAACATGAAAATGAATAATGCAAGAGTCTAAAATTGTCACATCTAGACCAATCATATAGCTATTGTTATAAATTACAACTCTCTAAACTACTTACTGCTGAATCACATATTTAGAAAAACCTAATGGCTGTTAAACCTGTTGGATTTTTCAATTTTATCTCTGGGTATTATAAATGTCTGTAACTATGCTAATTGCAAATCTATTAACAAAATATGCAAGTATATTGTGTATCAGCATATGCATGAGATACATGTGATTAGCTGTGAGGGCTGTCACCTGTTGTTTTTAATAAATACAACAATAATGGGATTTTCTAAGTGTCCCATTTCTCCCCAAATACCTACTTCAGCTTAAACAACATAAGCTCTTTTCTTCATTCAACCACAATTTAATTAAATGAGTCTCCTTTGTGTGCTTAATTCTACTGTAGGAATTTGGGGAAGTAAAAGGAAAAGCTTCAATTATTTCAAGGGGCAGAAGATGAATAGCTTTTTATTATCTATTGATTTAACTCATACCTATGAACTCCTTAAATTTTATTTTAATTACTATAAAATTAGAAAAAGCTCAGCAAATATTCAACAAGATACTGCTGCAAAAAATACTACTCTTTGCAACTAATGACAAAGACACTATATTTTTGAAATTTGTATGGGTAGACAAGGTGATAAGGAATTTATGTTTTCCGCTCAGCTGTTTTCTGTGCTCTAATCTAAGTTCTACTGTCTAAGGAACAAATTCAGCAAGAAAAACATGTAGCAGTTACAGGGGCTAAAGCATATTTTTTACAAAACCTAAGCTTTCCATAAGAAAAAAAATCATATGGAAAATCAAAATTATGTTTTTGTGTTTGTTTTTGTTTTCTGGAATATTTTTTGATGGAAATATGCTTATACACAAAATGACACTCCTCTACCTTTATAAGTGAGGAAAGACCTCCTATGCACAAAAATTGACATTTTCTACTTTATTTATCTTGGTGAAAGTAGTTTGAAAGTCCAATTTACAGAGGCCTTGTCAATCCCCTCCCACGGGATGCCATCCTTCCCAAACTGATCCTGTGTGGCCTGCCCACAGGCAGCAGCTCTTCAGAAACTGCTCCAAACATGGCTCTGTACCCCAGGGTCCATCCGTCAGGAGCAAACTGCTCCAGCATGGGTCCACCACGGCTGGCAGCTCCCCGCAGACCTCCTGCTCCTATGTGGGCTCCTCTCCACGGCTGCAGCTGTAGCCTGGGGCCTGCTCCTGCGGGGGCTCTCCATGGGCTGCAGCCTCCTCCAGGCCACATCCACCTGCTCCACTGGGGGCTCCTCCACGGGCTGCAGCGTGGAGATCTGCTCCATGTGGGACCCATGGGCTGCAGGGGGACAGCCTGCTCCACCAGGGGCCTGTCCACAGGCCACAGGGGAACTTCTACTGCATGCCTGGAGCACCTCCTGCCCTCCTTCTGCACTCAACCTCGGCAGCTGCAGGGCTGGTTCTCACATCTCTCTCCCAGCTGCTGTTGTGCAGCATTTTGATTTTTTTTTCCCCTTTTTAAACTCTGCTTTCTGAGGCACAACCAGCATTGCTCACTTGCTCAGTGCTGGTCAGCGTTGGATCCCTTAGGAGCTGGCTGGAGGTGGATCTGGTATGACATGGGGATCTCTTCACAGAGGCCACCCCTGCAGCTTCTCCCACTCCAGATACAAAAACCTTGCCATGTAAACCCAATCTACTACTGTAGCACACTAAACAAGATTTTTGACTTTACTTTGAAAGGTTTTTGTATTGATATGACAAGTACAAAGTCTTAGTAGTTTGTGTGCTGGCCTTTACCTGAAAAGTTATGAGCCAGCAGTGTGCCCTGGCAGCCAGGAGGGCCAACCGTATCCTGGGGTGCATTAAGCACGGCATTACTAGTCGGTCAAGGGAAGAGATTGTCCCACTCTACTCTGTGTTGGTGCAGCCTCACCTCTAGTACTGTGTGCAGTTCTGGGCACCACAGTACAAAAAGTATTAAAACTGTTGGAGAATGTCCAGAGGAGGGTGATGAAGATGGTGATGGGCCTGGAGGGGAAGATATACAAGAAGCAGCTGAGGTCTTTTTTTTTTTTTTTTTATCTTCTCCAGTCTGGGTGACAAAGATGATGAAGGGCCCAGAGGGGAAGACGTATGAGGAGAGACTGCGGTCACTTGGCCTGTTCAGCCTGGAAAAGAGGAGGCTGAGGGGAGACCTCATTACAGTCTACAGCTTCCTTACTAGGGGGAGTGGAGGGGCAGGCACCGATCTGTTCTCCTTAATCACCAGTGATAGGACCCATGGGAATGGTGTCAAGCTGAGGCAGGGGAGGTTTAGGCTAGACATCAGGAAGAGGTTCTTCACTGAGAGGGTGGTCGCACACTGGAACAGGCTCCCCAGGGAAGTAGTCACTGCATCAAGCCTGTCGGAGTTTAAGAAGTGTTTGGACTGTGCACTTAGTCACATGGTCTAAACTTCTGGGCAGACCTGTGTGGTGCCAGGAGTTGGACTTGATGATCCTTATGGGTCCCTTCCAACTTGCGATATTCTATGATTCTATGAACTTTCTAGTGGTCAAGTGCCACTTCTCTAAATGCTTCTGTCTTAAACTCAGGGAATGGCTTGTAAAGAACAGATCTGACTAATCACTGTAAAATGTAAGCCCTTGATGCCAATGAAGGCTTGAGGAGCTAGTGCTTGTCATCAAGTTTTCAGGGAGAAAACAATGAAAAGGAGGTAGACTCTATTGAAAGAAGTTGTTAAAACAATTTCCAGTTTACATGAGAAGGAAACCCCTCCATACACCTAATATTAACATTGCATTCATTCTGTCAGAGACATTGGGATGATCCATGAAGACTGATCACACCCTACCCCATCACTTTCTTCCTAAGAAAAGATGAAATATAAGCTGTGACAATAACATGCGTGCACTCACACACTCACACAAGCACCCACACTCACATACCCACCCACCCACCACAAACACAAAAAAGTTTTGTATATAGGAAGGCTTTTTATCTGGATTTTCACTGTGTTACTAATTATGCTTTTCTGTACTGATTAGATCTCCTGGACTATTAAAAATTGTAGATTACCAAAACTTTGTAAAACAGCTAAAACATTAATCTGAGTAGATATAAATTTTTCACTCCAGGATATGTATATGGTGTATCCCTTTTTCCTGTAACAAGATTTTGAATGTAAGGGGATTTTATTTCACCATGACATTGGGAAAAAAAAGCAGGGTTGCTGCTATCAAATTTTCTGTGTTTGCATAAATCGTAAACCTGTTCTTTCCCAAGTATTAGTGACAGTGTAGGCCTTTGAAGGTCCGAGTCAGTTATTAGACCAAATCCACGACAATTTTTGAGGGGAGTGGCAAGTCTGAATCCTTCATTATGTCACTGGAAGTTGCCTTCACAAGTAATGTTACACAGAAAGCTGTGACAAAGCCCAGCTTAGAGGAATCTCTAGCTCTGTTTGGAAAAGAAAAAAAGAAAAAAAAAAGAGTCTTGGTGAATAGGGAGAGAATGCCAAATGATATTCCTAAAATACTAAAAACATAAGATTTTATTGTGATACCTCCAGTCTCAAGACAGAGTTTATTTCTGTATCTAACTCACATAAAAATACATCTCCCATAATGTACTTGCCATACATGTTTACTGATGACTGAGATCCATATAATGGAAAATATGGCATAAATATCTCAGCAAAATTATTTATATAATTATATGTTTTCAGCTTTCTATATAAACTTAGGGAAAATAAACAAAATAGAAGAAAACGGTGAAGTATTGACCTCAAGATCAGATCAGTATTGAGTGTTGTAAACACTAGGGCCAGTTGTGAAAAATTGCAGGAAGCACTCATAATACTGAATATGTTGCCAAGGCAGATACAGAGGAAACTCAATTTAGACAAATGTAAAATGACACACAGAAAGAAAAATCCTCATCTCAACACAAATCCCAAACCACAAACAAAACCAACCAACCAAAAAAAAAAAAAAAAAAAAAAGGAGACATGGATTGGGCTAGACTGATCAGCTTCAATATAACCATTTGTATATAGTACATGGATGCTGAAAAAAAAATGAAAATGTTACCTGTTTACAAATATATACATATATGTAGTACATTGTACATTGTCACTGGTGCAATCCCAAATGTTGATGCAAAGCTGACATTGTTCTGGCATTTAAGTCAGCAGTGCTGCAACATTGCATTCCCCTCAGAAGAGTCAGGCATCAAGGAACCTTGCTTCAAGCCTAATTTACTGTGATAGGTCTTGATGTGGATCTCTATCATCTGTCAGGTTCTCAGGCATGTCATATCCCCTTTTGTCTGAGATCTTTGCATCCATAAATTTGGCATCTGGAATTCCAATGGTCATTGACATTTTCAAATTTTTAAACTGAAGAATTTTACTGAGAGTCTTGGAATAAAAATGCTGCTTCATATAGAGCAATGAGAAACCACAGAGGTATAAAAATATTATTTATTTCTAAAACAAAGTGTTTTAATGACAAAATATTTGCTTTTACTATGTTCATATTGCTTATACTATGTTCATAAAAGTAAGAAACAAAAAGTAATCTAGGCTGAATATTAAAGCAAAACAACAATTAAAAAAAAAAAAGAAAAAAGAAAAAAGAAAAAAAGAGAGAACTGTGTAACAGTATTGAAAGTATCTTTTCAGAATTGTTTTCCTATTATTTCCGAAGTTATCTACCCACAATTACTGTCTTGCTCTACATAACTGTGGTGGTTTTACTCAGGTGGGCAGCTGAGCTTCACCACAACTGCTCTCTCATTCCCCCTCCTCAAGGGGAAAAGGGGAGAAAATATGATGCAAAGGGCTGAAGGTTTGAGATAAGGACAAGGAGATCACTCAGCAATTATTGTCATAGGCAAAACAGACTCAGCATGTTATATTTTGTTTGTTTTCTTGTTTGTCTTCTTAAAAAGTTATGGGCATAAAAAGAATCTCATTTCTGCCTGTAATCTCTGACATTGTTTCATCAGCATCTGTTCTGGGTAGCCTGAAACTTCCATTTCTGGTGGTAGTATATTTTTATAGAATCTGAGGAAAGGCTGGTGTCCCTCTCTTCAAAATGTCATAACCCAGAAGTATCACAGACACAGTACTCCTTTTTCGCAAATGAGTCCAGTCACAGAAAACACCGGGTGCCCATAAGGGCTCCTTCTTTATTACTGTTGGTTTAGACAGCCTGGAATATTGCAGCACAAGATCAGCATGAAGGAAAAATGAGCTTGCCTTTCACCATAGCAGAAAGCTTAGATAAAAAGAGTGCTCTGACACTTGTGATATGCCAAGTGCTTTGTTTGCTTGTTTGCTTGATTGATTTTTATATTTATTTTTTTTCTCTATGAACCACTACTATGGTTGACCTCACCATAGCAACATTCCAATTAAAAAGGGTCTACATAATTTTTATTTCAGTGGTGCTGGAAAAATGGGGGAATTTACCATGGATGCATACTGGTGAGAGTTTTGGAAAGTGAATTTAGGACAGTCTACTTTGAATTTCAAGACCAAACTCAACAGATGCATTATTCAGACACCTCAAGGGAATGATAAACATGCTTATGCAGATGATTTTCCATTTCTATGGTGCATTTGGACTCCATGCAGTAATTACAAATAAAAAACAAAACCCCATAAAAAGCTACTGCAAAGATAAAAGTGGAGATTTCCAGAAAAAAGATATATATTTAATGTTATTGTTTCCCTCCAGTATAGAGGGTAACAGCTCAGAAAGTCAAGAGTGAATTTGAAAGGATTCCTAGCAGTACTTTTAAGAAAGAAGTTTTACCATTACATATTTTGCACGGTTAGTAGCTTTCTAATTCAAAACACTCTGCAGACACAAAATGCTCAATCATATTACTGGAATAGCTAAAGGACAGAACACTGAAGTAGAAATAATAACTCTACACAACTCTGTTATAACTTTTAACAAGACTTGCATAATATTCCAGTTTATGAATTTCTGTGCTTGAAGTGAGATTATTACTTGCACATCACACTTTTAATTTTTACCCTTCACTTTCATTTAATTTAAAAAAGCCCAAGGTTATAATCTCTCCACTATGCTACAACTTGTTTTACAAGTTCCCCCCCAAACCCATTTTTTTTCAATCCTAGGAACACTCTAATTAAATTCAGAAAAAAAAAAAAAAAAAAAAAAAAGAGCAATGAGAAAATATAAATGATTATTTTAAATGGAATCTAGATTACCATGCTAGTAAAAGAAATGCAGTTCCAATCATAAAAATGTCAAAACAGTTTAAGAATTAGATTTTGCCTAAGAACTGGCTGAAAGGCAGGTCTCAGAGGATTATGCTCAGTGGCACAGAGTCTAGTTGGAGGTCTGTAGCTAGCAGTGTCTCCTGGGGGTCAATATGGGGTCCAGTCTTGTTCAAATTTTTAATCAATGACCTTGATGATGGAGAAGAGTGCACCTTCAGCATGTTTGCTGATGATACAAAACTGGGAGTGGCTGATACCCCAGAGGGCTATGCTGCCATTCAAAACTATCTTGACAGGTTGGAGATATGTGCAAAGAGGAACTTCTTGAAATTCAATGAAGGCAAATGCAGGATCATAGAATCATAGAATCATTTATATTGGAAAAGAATTCTAAGGTCATCTGGCCCAACCTTTAATCTTTTCACTGCCAAGCCCACCATTAAACCATGTCACTAAGTTCTACATCTACACATTTGTTAAAGATCTTCAAGGAGGGTGACTCAATCACTTCCCTGGGCAGCTTGTTCCAGTACTCCACAACAATTTCAGTGAAGAATTTTTTCCTAATATCTAACCTAAACTTCCCCTGGCACAACTTAAGTCCATTTCCTCATCTTAAAGAGGATCCTTCACCTAGGGAGGAAAAATGCTATGCACTAGTTAAGGTTGGGGGCTGACCTGCAGAAAAAGTATCTCTTCAGAGAAGGATCTGTAGGTCCTGGTGGACAACAAGTTGACCTTGTCCCAGCAATGTGCCCCTGTGACCAAGATGGACAATGGTATTCTGGGGTGCATCAGGAAAAGCATTGCCAGCAGGTAAATGGAGGTAATCCTCATCCTCTACTCCAGAGGATCCTTCCATATGATCTCTAGATCCCTTCCAACCTCAACCATCCTGTGATTCTATGATTACTTGGTATATTTTTTGACAATTTAAATGTATATCATGGCCCTGACTGCATCAATAGTCTGTAATTGACATGACCAGCCTCTCATGGGACCCCTCAGCTCAACTCTCTGCCAGTGGCCCAAGATCTCCATTGCAGTTCAGTCCCCTAAACCCCACCCTCACCTGAGCTATGCTTGTTGGAAAGCCTATGTCAAGCCCTGGCACCTTCTTATCTTCAGTTATTGGCTGGGCTCTGCTCAGACCTAACTCGTTATCCCTCATTTGTCAGATGAATGTTGGACCTGTCACCAAACCTGTTCTTCTTGCCCTGCTTGGGTACAGCGGTACTGTGCCTTCAACAGGGAAAACACTGCCCTGACAGTGTTGCAATCTCCCTTGTGTCCCCTTCCTTTGAGGGGCAGTCCCACTTTTCCTGCTTCCTGATGATTTTATCTTTGACACAAATACTGTGGCTTTGGTCATGAACTTAACACTCCTACGTAGGTTAGTCGTTTTTCAGTCCTTGAAAGCACATCAAGAACAAAAAATGTGACAGTTTAAGTAGTCCATGGTTACTGAATAATGTCACCTGCAGCAAAATACATCCTGATCCTTGCAGGGAACAATTATCTTACAATACACTGATTAAGTGGTCAGAATGTGTCATAATTAGTAAGTATTACTTGAAGAGAAAAGGTCAATATTCTTCTTGTTCTTCCTTTAATGTGGATTTCCTTTGGCAATGAGGTTTGAGGAAGGGAGGAAATTAAATACTTTCCTTATTGTAGGGGATTGAAGAATTACAAATGGATTATTTCTAACGACATTTGGTTTAGTCGTTCAGCTTTAGCTACCATATAGCAGCTCACCAGTGACACATATTTGCAAAGCACAATATAACTTCATTAAATAAATAATAAAACAACAAAACAAAGAACAACAAAACAACCAACTGTATGAAATGGATACATCATAAAATAATGTAAACAAGTGTAAATCATTAAAAGCTGAATCTGATGAGACATACCAATATTAATCCACAGTCCTACCATTGTTTCACTATAGAATTATAAGTAGTTAAATGCTTCTTTGAACCTTATTAATAGTACATAAGTGGAAAGTTCCTGACATGAACATTTGAATTTTGCAAAGGTTTTTGCACTTATGGGCTAAATGCAGTATGGAAAGCCAAGAATATTGTTAATTAAGATCATAATTCAAATTACAAAAAATGTCAGATCTAGTCCATTTAAACAAAGATTTACAGCCCAAACTAATTAAGAATGACTTAATAACACAATTTAAGGTGTTATACAAAACATAAACCTCCTAGGACTGACCTACATTCTTGAATATTATGATCACCCAATGGTCCTCTGGGTTTAAGGCTGATGGTGTCTATTCAGGTAGTGCTGGCATATTTCAACACCCTGAAGCCTTGACCGGGAGAACTGGGATATTCGTGGTATCTTCCTCTTTGCCAGGAGGGGGATAATGTTTTTATTTTCTTCCTCATTCTTGAGATCCATTTTGTTTTTTTTTTTTTTATACATTTTCCTAGCAGAGTCTGTCAACACTCTCCTATTTGTTTGCTATTATTCAGCTGTTGTCTTCTCATTGTTATCTCTAAAACTGGTTTTATGGTTTTACCTGAGCAATATGAGGCTTCCTCCCTGTAACCAATGATTGTCTATTGTGATTTACATTTCTTTTTTGAGAACCCTGGGATCACTCCATACCTAAAATCTTCTGCACAAAATTTTATTCTGGAAGAAAGAGGCAACTCAATATACACTGAATAAAATAACTTTTTTTTTTTTTCTTCTCTAAAATAATCCTGAAAAATAAATATATGAAAGGCAAAATTATCTGCTTGCTAAACAACTGTTATCAAAGCTAAAATCTGCTCAGACTGAGACAGAACTGAAAAAGTCCCAAGACCCTGAGTTGTGCAGTCTTTACAAAGCCTTGGGACTTTTACTTTTTTAATTTTACTTTTTAATTTTACTTTTTACTTTGCCTTTTTAAAGGCAAAACCCATTTCAGGAATGATAGAATTCATAATGTTGTTGACAGGTCATTATCTAAGATTGTTGTTAGAAACATTCCTTTTTTTCTTCATGACAAAAAGAAATTTTTGTCTTCTCTTATAAAACAATATGAAAAGTAGAGCAACATTTGGATGTCCACTGCAATGATACTATGCAAAGATGGCCATTTCCCTATCATCCGCATTTTCACCAGAAAAGTGTGTTGTATGACCCTGGATGCACTTTTGAGTGACCAGGCATGTTGACGCTAGATGGGGCACAGATGTCCAGGTGGGGCAATAGTGTTCTGAGCAGTAAGCTGGCTGAGCTTGTGTGGAGGGCTTTAAACTAGGTGTGGTGGGGGAAGGGGATGTACATCTGAGTGAAAAAAATCATACCTGAGAACACTATCTCTAAGTAATGGCCGGTAAATGCCTCTGAACTGTCCCAGTGCAATCAAGAAAGATTCTAGGACAGCAATATAACTGATTGCCCAGCTGAAATGCCTCTACAACAATGCACACAGCATGGGAAACAAGCAAGAAGAACTGGAAACTATGGTGCAATTAGACAGATTTGTCCTAATTGCTATCACCAAAACATGGTGGGATGGATCACGTAAGTGGAATATTGGAACAGAGGGCTACAAACTCTTCAGAAAGGATAAACAGGGAAGGAAGGGACAGGGTGTTGCCCTCTACATTAGGGAAGTGATTGACTGTGAAGAGTTGCCTCTGAGGAACAGCCACGGACAGTTGAGAGCTTGTGCGTGAGAGTTAAAAGCCACACCACTAAAGGCCAGCTTGTGGTTGGGGTCTACTACAGGTCACCTAATCAAGGGGAACCTGTGAATGAGGTAGTCTGCTTTCAACTACAAGAAGTGTCACGCTTGCATGCTCTCATCCTGATGGGGACTTCAACCACCCAGATGTCTGCTGGGAAAACTACACAGCAGGCTGTGAGCAACCCAGGAGACTTCTGGGGTACATCGAGAATAACTTCCTGTTCCAGGTATTAGACAAAACAAGCAGATAATCATTATCTTCTAGACAGTTATGTGTTTTAAAGAGAGAAAGAAAATAAAAAGCAAGTGTGAAACGTTTTCAAACTTGCCTAGCAAAATTATTTCTTCATGTGTATTTTGGTAGAAATTGACATTTATTTTCCCTGATATTTCTAGTTTTTCAGAATTTCAGGGTCTGTTTTGTCTTGTCTTTCCCACTCACCCCCCATGGTAGATTTCCTGGAACAGAAATAATATCATTTTGAAATATATTAAATACAGAAGCCACATGAACTTCTTGTATGGGGTGGATACAGTCCTTGTTGTTCTATATAATGATTAGAGGGGAGGAGAAATAATTTTCTACCTAAATAACATGCCATTAATTTTGACTGAATATTTCTTTGAGTCTAATATTGTGTTCAACTGAACTATGTGCTCCTAGAAAACTTGTTCTGAAGAAATTTTGAAATGAAAAGTAGCTGTGACTCTACTATTTTTCTTAATAGATTTTTTCCTTTTAAAATATTTTTTGCTCTTATTTCCTTTCCCAACCCAACACAGTTCCAGTTTGACTGTCTGACAAAAGGTGCATTTAGCACCTTTTAATTGTGAATTTCTCTACTAAGTTAGAGTCCCTATAAATATTATTGAAAGGGATTTGGCTTTTAATCAAGTCATATTTCAGTTGTCTTTTAGACAGCTGAAGTGATCACATTTTTAAATTCTCACGTTAATGTGTTTGTGTTTTTTTTTTTAATGTTTTCTGTGGTTCCACATATTCTTCATATTTTCCACATCTTTTTCTTTACATTGTAGAAAATGTACTTGTATAGGGTATTTCAACAGGAAGTTAGCTGAAACTGTACTTTCAGATGAAAATGACCCATCAAATACTGTCCTCTCCTGTCCATCCTCCTCTATGGACAGATGGATTGTATTAGTTCTTCTAACAAGTCATTCAAAAATCTGACTTGGAGGCTCACACTTACGTTCTTACAAAGGCCCCTACACCTCCTTCCATGTTATGTCAATATGCATACAGTGACACAAAGTCATGCTACTTTAGTCAAGGATCCTGTATATACTTTGTATGACTCACTACTTCAGATTTAGAAAGGAAATATACAGTTGTGTGTATTATCTCCATTCTTTGAAGCATAAGAGTGTCTGACTTAATACAACTTGCATACCAAGACGATGAAACAAGGTGAGGATTACTTTACTATGCACTTTCAAATCATAGCATCACAGAATGATAAAGGTGGAATGAATCCCTGGAAATCACCTATCCTAAACCCTGCTCTGTTCATTGTGATGTTTATCCTCTATTAAAACACAACATGTTCAGGGAAGCATCAATTCCCTAGTCCTATGCATTTCAAACAAGACCTACTTGATTTTAATATCACAAAAGAATAAAAAGGGAGTACTAAGAACAAAAAACAAACAAGTAAATTTCAAATTTCAGAGGACAGCAGCCAATAGTACTTTGAAATGCATTCCAGTGCATTTCAGGAAGAGGAAAAAAGGTAGAAAC